>NC_091752.1:33614165-33759165 GCF_043380555.1 Nothobranchius furzeri
GCTGGTTGCTTACCTCATAGATGAGGAGATTTAATTTTTCTCTGCATCCTTTTCCTCCTGGGGATTTCCCAGTTCAACCTCTCATCCGGGTCAAATCCCAAGAGATCAGCAGGAGATGGATGATGTGATTGATTCTAGGTCTCAGGTTAATCAATTCAATGGAAGAGGTTGGTCTAATTTATTTCCCCAGTTTTGCTGAGGCACACCTTATGGTTTATTTTGTTTCACTTTGACAATAAAGTTAAACCTGTGAAAATGTGATAAACAAAACATCTGTTTAACGTCACTCTATGTTAAGAAGACTATTATTAACAACAGACCACCAAATCTAAACTATTTTAAACCATCCAGGATCAGACATACCACAGAAACCCTAGTACAAATGAAATAATTATTTTACTTCCTTAAATGTGATCGAATGTTTACACCTCGAAAAAAAATTAAAAAAAAACGTGACTTACTGGAAACCAAAGAGCTGTGAAAGTCTCAGTGAACAACTGAATACATTTGAATATTGTTTTGAATCAACAACATTTTGTCTATTGTCTTTATAAAATGGTATAATATGTATAAAAGCAGGCTGCGCAGTGGCACAGTGGTTAGAGCTGTTGCCGTGCAGCAAGAAGGTCCTGGGTTTGCTTCCCAGCCTGGGATCTTTCTGCATGGAGTTTGCATGTTCTCCCTGTGCATGTGTGGGTTCTCTCCGGGTACTCCGGCTTCCTCCCACAGTCCAAAAACATGACTGTTAGGTTGATTGGTTTGTCTAAATTGTCCTTAGGTGTGTGTGTGTGTGTGTGTGTGTATGTGTGTGTGTGTGTGTGTGTGTGTGTGTGTGTGTGTGTGTGTGTGTGTGTGTGTGTGTGTGTGTGTGTGTGTGTGTGTGTGTGTGTGTGTGTGTGTGTGTGTGTGTGTGCGCGATTGTTTGTCCTGTATGTCTCTGTGTTGCCCTGCGATGGACTGGCACTCTGTCCAGGGTGTACCCCGCCTGATTGCCCATTGACCGCTGGAGATGGGCACCAGTGCCCCCACGACCCTACATGGACAAGCGAGTTCAGGCAATGGATGGATGGATATATAAACACATATTTTGATCATTGGTCAGTTAGCCTCGACAATGAGTCGATTTCAACTAGAAAAAGTGAAAATATTATTTATCCATTTTCTTCTTTTTTCCCATCGAGGATGTTCTTTTTCTTGTTCCTTGATCCATATTTTTTATTTTGATGGATGGATCAAGAAAGCGATAGAAATAAGGAGATCTGGGCACAAACCATGAACAGAGACAAAGGAGTATTCATGTTGGATCATGCATGGGACAGTGTCATCAGCAAGGAGGACATGGGCAGTAGAGGGCAACACCATCCTCTGCTGCCCGCGGATAAAAGGAAGTGGCGCAATCAACACCAGCGATCTCTGATGATGGCTAGAGATACTAGCTGAAACATGTCAGGTAAATAAACTATTTTTTACTAAACTGTGTAAAAAAAGAACAAGAACATGAATAACGAAGACGAACACGGGATGAATATACAAAGGAAGATATTATTTATTTGATTCTGAACATTTCATAATTGTAGGGCTGCTCGATTATGGCAAAATGAGAATGACAATAATTTTGACTGAAATTGAAATCTCGGTTATTTAAGAAGATGCTTAATTAACACTTTATTTTTTTATTCAATCATAACATTGCACAGGATACAATCAGAAAACAGAACAGGATAATCATGAACACAATTCCTGATTCCTCCTGTAAAAGAGCCAAAACACTTTCACATAGGTTATGACCGAAAAGGTACAGGCTGAAGCTCAAAGATGCGGACACTGAAAAGATTTTTTTTTTAATCTAAGAAATATTGATTACTTCTGATTATAATCGGCCACTTTGAGTTTTTCATGCAGGCTGACCATTAAAATAGTCTCCAACACCTATCTCCTGCATTAGCTTCTGATAGAAATTAGACGATGAAACTCTAGGATTTGAAAAGCCTGACAGATCTACAGTTCATCACACTGTCACTTAACATTTAACGCATTAGCTGCTTTACCACATGGCAGAAATCCCTCAAGATTCTGTTATTTGTGGAGATAAAACATCAACGTTGCAAAGAAAACTGTTTCAGTGGTCACGTTGCTGTTAGCCAGTTTTTACACTTTACTAACACGTTTTATTTTCAAACAGAAAATTGTGATTGTGACATTAATTGTGACATTATGATCGACATCCCCCTTCTTGTAACTTCATTAACTGGTGCAGAGGTGAGCTGCAAACAGCAGAATTGCCCATTATGATATTGTTGTGGTGTGAAATATTAATTTAAGATGCTTAAATTCATAGCAAAGTTTATTTATTAAACAGAAGATTCAGTAAGATTCATTTCATTCGATAAACTGGAAATGCAACCCTTTTCTGTGTTTCGTTTCAATAATGAGGCAAGTTTAAAAATGAAGAAATTTATTTACTAACAATTTTTAAACTGAAAAATTTGGAACAACAATCATAAAAGGACAATTCGTAAATGGCAATTTTTATAACAATCCTTAACAGCTTTGATATTACTTGTTTAAAAGCAAACCTGTGTTGGGCGGAGCTAAAATTGAGAATGATGAGTTTTGAATGCGTGAATGAAGTTCTCAGAAGGTTTCTTTCAGAGGGAATGGAAGGTGTTCTGGATGAAATTATGTTTTGCAGATAACGGAGTTATTTTTAGAGAAAACAGCATCAAACGTCATCTGTTGTGTTCTACCTCACCCAAAACAGGACCCCTTTGCGGATCCGGACATCAGAAGGATGGGTTCATCCAAGGTGGCACTTCGGCTGGTAGGGTAGACGCAAGTGCCAATGGTCCGGTCCAGAGATGTCCTGGGTACACGGCTGTACGAAGCGTTTGGCAGATGCACGTTTCATCTTTTAACTTAACTTCAGAAATCAATGACTCTGGGAGAGTCTTGCATTAGCTGGTTTACGGTTTGTTCTTTAGCCATTCTTGTCGGCATGACAGAATAGCTTGCAGAGGGTCAAGGAGACGGCCGTTCTCCTTTCCTCGTGGTGTCGGTTGAAGAACTGGACGTGAAATCTGTGATGGTTAGTTTTACCAAACTCTCTCAGAACACCTCCCTCTCTCTCCGGAAGAAAGCTTGGTCATGCGTCAAAAAACATGTGCTGCAGTTATTGTTTATCTGAACTCTGTGTTAGCTGACAGTGAAGGTCTTCTTTGCTGAACACATCTTTAATCATTATAATAATTATCATTATAATACCCAAAGCATAATAATCCATTTCATGTAATTAAAATACCTTTATATCTGAACCAAGTGGTCATGTATTAATGATTATTTAAACAGTAAAAAAATCAAACGTTTATTAATTATTATTTCATTATTATCATCGTGGCTTGAAGTGTCCTTCTTCTGGGACGGAACAGCAGATGATGTTATGATCTTGGCTAGACATTGTGGCTCCTTGGGTTTAATCTGTGGATTCAAAGTACTGTTTGACCCAGGTGGGCAAATGTGACCTTTGGCACAAATCAGAGAACCTTCATCTCGCTACAATATGCACACACCTTGCTTCTGATTGGCTAATGGAACACGTTCTGCCATGTTTCAAAGTCACCACCACTAACATACTCTCCGCTCTTTCTCCTCTCTGCAAATAAAAAAAAGCCTTCAAGTGGGCCGGCAAAGCCAAGATGGGTGAGGCCATGAATGCAAATTCACTGTGTGGCATCACAGTGTGAGGGTTTTCAAATCCTAGCATTTTACCATCCATTTCCTGTCAGAAGCTAATGCTGAAGATAGGTGTAGTAGACTGTTTTCCTTTTTCAGCCTATAAGAGTAGTTTCACTAGCAGCTGAGATAAACCCACATCTCCAGCTTTCACTTTCCCTCTTCAATCAGCCACCACATCTCTTAAAGAAACATTAACATTACGTTACAACATTACTCACAATAACCCTTTATAAACCATTACAACATTTAGAAACATTTTCATATGTAGTCTGATGTTTCATAATAATTCTTCAAAAAATCTCATAATTTTATGATAAATTCTTTTTGTTTATTTTCTAAGCAGAGGGACTGTCTAATCCTCATTTTCTGAAATTGGCAGAAGAACACATTGATGGTTTTTTGTTTTTGTTTTTATTTCAACAGATTACTGTCGAAATAAAAATATGCATAGTAAGTAAAGGTCAGAGGTCAAAACCCAATTTCAAATACCAGTAGTTACAAATCTTAAGCTCGAGAACATTGTCATTCACAGTTCAAAAGTGTCAAGCATGAAACACTCTCACATCTGCCAGTTTGGCAGGTGCGGCTCAAAGGTTTTCACAAACACTGGTTAGCCAATCTGGGGCAAGATGTCCAAAAATCAGGGAATAAATCTCCAAAACCTACCGTCTGAAACTTAGCTGTGGTGTGGCACACTTCTAGTTCCTGAAGCTGGTATAGCAGTGCACCCCCACCAGTACAACTTATAAGGCCTTCAATCCTACTAGAGAACACAAACACATTGATTAAACAAGTGTTAGTGTTTCCTAAAGTCTGGAAGGACCTACCAAGTAACAATGAATGGGGTTTTCTATTCTATTATATTTTTAGAAAAATGCTGATTCACATAAAAGTAAATGTGGGAATTACATAATACTGCCACCATCTACCTGAGCTGTAAGAGCACATACTTTTCTTGAGTGCCAGCTGTTTTAGACTAAAACTCTGAGGACTGGAACTAGCTTGAAGCAGAAGATTCTGAGTACTCTTGTGACAGATTAAGCCAAAGAAAATGCGGGCTTCTCAGCTCAGCCCTGGCCGTTCCTGCTCAACCTGTTTTTGTTTCACAATGTTCTGAAAGAAAACCGACTGTCTAAAGTCAGTAACTGTCAGACTCACTAAACCTCTGATAACATTAGACAATTATCATCTTGTTTCGGGGGATCATCAGCTAACTTTTCCTCATCGTATCACTCCACAGTCATGCCAAGGTAATTACTCCATGCATTAATACACCTTAATAGCCTTGTTTGATTGTTGTTTTATTTACTTCACCCTCTTTGCTGTACAAGACTGTAATGTGTCCCGCTTATTTTTATTTTGGTTGCATTTGTTTTAATTATTCTAATAACAGTTTGTTTGTTTGTTTGTTTCATATTTATCTATCTTAAGAGGAAAGGTTTCAAAAATCTAAATAACAACTGACATAAATGTTAGATGTTGACCAAGGTTTACTCATTTTCTCTTTTTTTTCCAGATATTTCAAAGTGAAAACCATCATTATCACAGTAACCCTGTTGCTGGGAATGATTTTAATGGTTGCTTATTTTAAAGAACCTCAAAGTGCTTTTCCAACTGATTATTTCACCAACACCGATCTAAAATATATATATGTCAATAGAGAAAAAGAAGAAAATTCCATCACCCCAGACCAAGAATCTCTACCACCAAAATGTGAGCCAAATATGGACGCGAGAAAAGTCTGGAACTTTAGCTCTCTTTCCGATCAGATTCAAGACTTCCTTTACTATCGTCACTGTCGCAATTTTCCTATAATATTGGATCTGCCTTACAAATGTGGACGACCTAATAAGCCCATTGACATTTTTCTATTGCTAGTCATTAAAAGTCCCCCCAAGAACTATGAACAACGAGAGGTGCTGCGCAAGACCTGGGCTAAGGAGAGGTCACATAATGGGAAGAAGATTCGAACGATCTTCATTACAGGAACAGAAGGTGATGGATTTGAGAAAAAGAGGCTGAACAAACTCCTTGTTCTAGAACACAAACAACATAGAGACATTCTCCAGTGGGACTTCAGAGAATCATTTTTCAACCTGACTCTAAAGCAGATCCTTTTTCTGGAGTGGATGAACAGACGCTGTCCCCATGCTCGTTTCCTGCTAAATGGTGATGATGATGTCTTCGCCCACACAGACAACATGGTTCAGTATCTTCAGAGCCTCGAGGACAACAACGGAACCAAGCATCTCTTTACTGGACATGTCATCAAAAATGCAAGTGCCAACAGAAAGCCGAATAGCAAGTACTTTGTTCCACTTCAAGTGTATAAAGAAAGATCTTACCCCGCATACTGCGGAGGTGCGGGCTACCTCATGTCTGGCTACACCGCTTCAGTCATTTACGAAAAGTCAAAATCTGTTGAAATTATTCCTATTGATGATGTCTACGTGGGAATGTGTTTGGCTGCGGCAGAACTTAAACCAAACCCTCATATTGGAGTGAGAACACTTGCATGGTACATTCCCTCCAAAATGATTGATAAGTATGACCCTTGTTTCATCAAAGAACTGCTTCTAATTCACAAATTCCCTCCAGCTAAGTTATATATTATGTGGGATGAGGTACACAACCCCAAACTCAAGTGTGGAGTCCAATTGTTAAATTGGTGGAATCCCTTTATTCTTAAGAGCGTAGTTTAATGCCGTGTCTTGCACCGCACCTTGGGTTGAGCCACAGTAAAATGTGCTTGATAAATACATTTGACCTTGATCTTTGAGACATTTTCATAAGATGTTGAAGGTTGAATATGGAGCATTTTATTAAAAAGCTATATTTAAAAAAAATAATACCTCCGCAGGGCATTTTGAGGTGTGCAGAATGAAATTACAATATTTCCTTTAAAAGCCCTATTTTAAGTAAAAAAAATAATCAAATACTTCTTTCGACGGGCACGACACTGGGTTTTTGTTTACATCAACCAGCCTGGAGAGGGTGCCATTGCGGGTTGCCAAACAGTCCGCTCACCACATCAAGGATGGCACTGCGGAAAATGGCGGACTCGGCAAGTCAAGCAGCCGCTTCTGAGCCCAGAAGATGTCGTTATCCTTCTCAGAATTCATCTAATTTCTTTGCTTCAGGACGCTGGAGCATTGACAATAAAGCTTTTCTGATTCTGATTCTGAGAAGAGGAGCAACAATAAAAGATCTAAAATCAGAGTGATTTTAGGTGAAGCCAACAACAGATGGACCCAAATAAAAATTTTCACTTATCGGCAGCAAACCTGGTGTCCCAATGGCAGGAAACCTTGTTGTATTGTTGCAACTACAACTTCCACACACTAGATGGCATGCTTGTGTTTTGTGTTCCATACCCAACCTTTAAAATGTGGATTGATTTAATTATTTTGTGTTTAACAATATGTTATTTTTGTGTGTACATGGACAGAAGCACAATGACAATGGATGAGAATGCCAAAGAGATTTAAGGAATAGAATTTAGAAAAAAATGTTGAATTTTTTTTTTATAAAATTGAACTATGTCAACAAGATATATGTGGACTGAAACACCAAAATGAATTTATGAACTGAGACAAAAAGATCTTTATTATTTTTATTGTTAAGAGAAATGTATATTGCTTGAAGAAAATACTAATGATATTATACTAAGAAGGAAGGTGTTCAGGATTTTACAATAAAAGTAAAAATATCATAAAACTTGGGTGCAAGTATTATTCATGCCAAACAACTGCTTTTGTCTGGTGTGCATTTTATCTAATAATACCAATTTTATTATACAAGTAATTTATTACAATTATTAACAATAACTATATTATTGTAACGTCCAGGAATGGTCAGTTTTTAGGTACAGTTTGACCATTCAACATCTGGTCAAAAAGGAGACACAAGACTGCATGTGTCCCCTTTAAATTGGCCTGCCTTCATCCCGTCAGCTGGAGCTCAGAGTCTCTGCAGCTCTGAACACGTGATAACCAATTGTCAACAATAACATTCTCTCCTCAAGGTCCAATCTTTCAGGTCTTCATGTCTCCATATAAGGAACACTCCAGCTCGGATCAGTTGCTAAATCAAGAATGATATCCTAACTCAATATGAACTTCTTCTACAACGTATAAGCTAGATAATCATTAAATAAATGTTTATTTATTGCTACTTATAAATATAATATAATGAGATGTTTCATTAATCTGTGCTCAGTGATTGAAGTTTGAAATGAATGTTATGTTGTTTATATGACAAGGTCATCACCATTTGCACTCACACAAGCTCAAGTAAGGTTAAGTTGAACTCGTGACACATAAATAGTCTTTTACCCTAGTCAGAGCCTCCGTATCGAAGAGGGCGTGTTTCTGGGTTGTCTTGGTAATATTCCTCAACTTGTCAGCCTTTGGTTGGCTACACAAATCATAACATGAGAACATCAAAACTGGATCATTCTCGGGTGATCTCTGAGTTCTAGAGAAAGCTTCAGACGGTCCAGCTGAAGCAAAACCCTCTTTAACCATCAAAGCTTTTGACACGTCGTCAAAATCTGTTTGCACCTGCAAAGCTGATACAGCAAACAGTTCCAGCAGAACAAGCTGATATCGTTTAGACTCCTTAAGAGTCCTAGACGCACGGTTCCATCCATCTGTTGTGACCTGGAGACAACTCTAAGACAGGTTTAGTGGGGCCGCAGTTTCTTCTAGGGACCTGGGTGCCTGGAAGTCCGAGGACTTCGACATTCCGATCTATCACAAGGGTCTTCGAGTGGGTATGTAGACATGACCGATTGCGTCTGATGTGTTTTGATAACAACCACCTTCATAGCTTAACGCAAACCAAATTCTTTTACACCCAGAACTCAACTCTCCTAGATAAGGAAGTTCTGACTGACATCTCATTCACACATAGCTTTCATGCCTCACATCTAGTTCCATCCATCACAGGAAATGCTTAGTTAACTTGTCGTGTTTTAATTGTTTGTAAAATAAATCCTTACATTAATAAACCTGACTCTTTTCTGAATCAAAACAAAGTGTGTACAATTCCTTAATAAAAAGAATCCTAGATCTTCTGATAAACACAGTAAAGACCAAGCAGAGTTTAGATTCTACATTTAAACAGTATCACAGCTTATTGGTCATAAGTAGAGGTAATATATTTATTGAGCTCTTAAATCACTCAAGTTCCTACACCCTACATTGTTATATAAAATTTATATTATTAACACTAAAAGACTAGTGTTTTATTACAGAGCTCTATATTATGGCTTATTATTAAAATGGGAAAATAAGTTGAAACACTTGAGGGTATTTTGTTAAAACGAAATCACCGAAGATGTACAGAAAGGTTGGAAGGTCATTTGCATTAATGAGCTAATAACACAAATGGGACTTTTCTGTCACCCAGAATATTTGACTGAGGATGTTTTTCTGCTCAGCATCAGACTCCTTAAACCCAAACCAGGTCTGCATAACCGACGTTACTCCGTTTTCTTTACAAGCATGTCTTCATCCACCCACTCCACCTGCATCCGCTCTGTAGAAATGCAGATCTGTGCTGGGGGAACCCCCACAACCCCACAATGATTCTGCATATTTCCAATAGTACGAACTTGAATACATTTGCTGAATGACTTCTGCAATAATCAGATTTTTATTTTACATCCAGAAAATGCAAATTCTAGATTAGATTTTACAGAAAAGAGGGGCCGCTTTGCCATCAAATTTCAAAGCCATCCCTTGTTATTTAGGCTGTCATTTTTTAACTTTGGCCACCCAAATGGCGTTTGCTGCTTCCAACGACTGGAATGAGCTGCAAAAATCATTAAAGCTCACTACCTACATTCCATTATCTACCTTCAATAATTCATTACAATCAGTAGTTTCTGATCAATGTGCCTGACTCTGAGTGCTTAAAGATTGTTTTAAGTCTGTTTTGATTGCTTGTACATATTGTATACGAGGACTGCCTTTTTTATGTCTTTTGTGTTTAACTGTTTTGTCTTGTTTCTCGATAGTTGAATCTCAGATTGAGGAGGAGCAATGTGGTTTTCGTCCTGGCCGTGGAACTGTGGACCAGCTCTATACCCTTGCAAGGGTGATGGAGGGGGCATGGGAGTTTGCCCAACCAATCCACATGTGTTTTGTGGATTTGGAGAAGGCTAATGACTGTGTCCCATGGGGCACCCTGTGGGAGACGCTCCAGGAGTATGGAGTGGGTGGCTTTCTGTTAAGGGCCATTCAGTCCCTTTACCAGATGAGCGTGAGTTTGGTCCGCATGGCTAGTAGTTAGTCGGGCCTGTTCCCAGTGAGGATTGGACTCCGCCAGGGCTGCCCTTTGTCACCGGTTCTGTTCATTACATTTATGGACAGAATTTCTAGGCACAGCCGTGGTGTGGAGTGTGTTGAGTTTGGTGGCAGGAGAATCTCGTCTCTGCTTTTTGCGGATGATGTGGTCCTCCTAGCTTCATCCAGTTCTGACCTTCAGCTCTTGCTGGGTAGGTTCGCGGCCGAGTGTGAAGCGGCTGGGATGAGGATCAGCACCTCCAAATCTGAGACCATGGTTCTCGACCGGAAAAGGGTGGCTTGCCAACTCCGGGTCGGGGGAGAGGTCCTACCACAAGTGGAGGAGTTTAAGTATCTCGGGGTCTTGTTCACGAGTGAGGGTAGGAGGGATCGGGATATCGACAGGCGGATTGGTTCAGCATCTGCAGTGATGCGGACGCTGAGCCGATCTGTCGTGGTGAAGAGGGGGCTGAGCCAGAAAGCCAGGCTCTCGATTTACCGATCGATCTACGTCCCAATCCTCACCTATGGTCATGAGCTTTGGGTAATGACCGAAAGAACGAGATCGCGGATACAAGCGGCCGAAATGAGTTTCCTCCGTAGGGTGGCCAGGCTCAGCCTTGGAGATAGGGTGAGGAGCTTGGACATTCGGGAGGGACTCGGAGTAGAACCGCTGCTCCTCCGGATCGAAAGGAGCCAGTTGAGGTGGTTTGGGCATCTGGTCAGGATGCCTCCTGGACGCCTCCCTGGGGAGGTGTTTCGGGCATGTCCTGCCGGCAGGAGGCCCCCAGGTCGACCCAGGACACGTTGGAGGTTACATCTCCAATCTGGTCCGGGAACGCCTTGGAGTCCTGTTGGAGGAGCTGGTGGAGAAGGCCGGGGAGAGGACGGTCTGGAGCTCCCTAGTTGGGATGCTGCCCCCGCAACCCGGACCCGGATAAGCGGAGGAAGACGAAGACGATGACGATGTCTTGTTTTTTTCTTGTTTGTATTTATCTTATCTGACTGTTGTTCTTTGATATAAAGTTCCTTATGTTGCTGCTGCTTCTTGGCCACATTGTCGTGTAAATTGTCAATCAACCCATCTGGTTAAATAAAGGTTAAATAAAATAAAAATATAAAGGTAAAGGTGTACTTCACTGAAAAACCATTTTTAAAACAATTATTTCTGATTATAATCAGTCAATCAGATTTTTTCGTGCAGGCTGAACAGGAAAATAGTCTCCTACACCTGTCTCCTGCATTCAGCTTCTCATTGAAATTAGAAGGTGATAATCTAGCATTTGAAAAGCCTGACAGTTCTACATCACACCCTGAATTGGACTTACCCATATTGACTCACGTTGGGGAAGGCTCTTGTTTTTAGTGTCCAGTACCAGCAGAGAACGTCTCGGTCAACAGAAACTAACTGCTAGCATCTCACTCAAATGGCAGAAGCTCCTCCAGGCATGTTATTTGTGGAGATAAAACATCAATGTCCCCGAGCAGCGAGAGTTAGTGGTAGAGTTGTGTTGCTTTTATGATCCAATCTGAGGCAGGATATCTAAAAGTCAGGAAATAAGACACCACATCCTGCCATTTGAAGCACAGATCTGATGTCACAGACTTGGTCCTGCTGGGCCAGGGGTTTGTGGGCTTTTTTGTTCTCTGAGTACAGCCTGTAAGGCAGGGGCATTCAATTCCAGGTCTAGAGGGCCTTTATCCAGCACGTTTTGGTTTTACTAGTTTTTGGGACATGGAACGTCACCTCGCTGGCGGGGAAGGAGCCGGAGCTTGTGGCAGAGGTTGAGCGGTACCGGCTAGATATAGTCGGACTCACCTCGACACATTGCATTGGCTCTGGAACCCGAGACCTGGAGAGGGGTTGGACACTCTACTTTGCTGGAGTTGCTCCGGGTGAGAGGCGGAGGGCTGGGGTTGGCTTTTTGTTAGCCCCGAGACTCTCTGCCTGTGTGTTGGGGTTTACCCCGGGGGACAAGAGGGTAGCTTCCTTGCGCCTTCGGGTCGGGGAACGGGTCCTGACTGTTGTTTGTGCTTATGGGCCAAATATCAGTTCAGAGTACCCACCCTTTTTGGAGTCCCTGGGACGAGTGCTAGATAGTGCTCCATCAGGGGACTCCATTGTCCTGCTGGGGGACTTCAATGCTCACGTGGGCAATGACAGCTTGACCTGGAGGGGTGTGATTGGGAGGAACGGCCCACCTAATCTGAACTCGAGCGGTGTTTTGTTATTGGACTTCTGTGCAAGCCGCAGTTTGGCCATAACGAACACCATGTTCGAACATAAGGATGCCCACCGGTACACTTGGTACCAGGGCAGCCTAGGTCACAGGTCGATGATAGATTTTGTAGTCGTATCATCTGACCTGCGGCCGTATGTTTTGGACACCCGAGTGAAGAGAGGGGCGGAGCTGTCAACTGATCACCACCTGGTGGTGAGTTGGATCAGATGGCAAGGGAACATGCTGCGTAGACCTGGCAGACCCAAACGCATAGTGAGGGTCAGCTGGGAACGCCTGGCAGAAGAACCTGTCAAGACGGTCTTCAACTCCCACCTCCGGCAGAGCTTTGACCACGTCCCGAGAGCAGTGGGGGACATTGAGTCCGAGTGGGCCTTGTTCCACTCTGCGATTGTCGAGGCGGCTGTTGCTAGCTGTGGTCGTAAGGTGGCCGGTGCCAGTCGTGGTGGCAACCCCCGTACCCGCTGGTGGACACCAGAGGTTCGGGGAGCCGTCAGGCTGAAGAAGGAGGCCTACAGGGCGTGGCTGGTCTGTGGGTCTCCGGAGGCAGCAGACAGGTACCGGATAGCCAAGCGGGGTGCAGCAGTGGCAGTTGCCGAGGCAAAATCTCGGGCGTGGGAGGAGTTTGGTGAGGCCATGGAGAAAGACTATCGATCGGCTCCAAAGAGGTTCTGGCAAACTGTCCGGCGCCTCAGGAGAGGAAGGCAGCAACTCGCTCACACTGTTTACAGTGGGGATGGGGAGCTGCTGACGTCAACTGAGGCTATAGTCGGACGGTGGAAGGAATACTTTGAGGAGCTCCTCAATCCCACCAATGCGCATTCCGAGGAGGAACCAGAGCTGGGAGGCCTGGGGATGGACTGTCCGATCTCGGGGGCAGAAGTTGCTGAGGTAGTCAAACAACTACACAGCGGCGGAGCCCCGGGGGCGGATGAGGTTCGTCCTGGGTATCTCAAGGCTATGGATGTTGTAGGGCTGTCATGGTTGACACGTCTCTACAACATTGCGTGGTCATCAGGGGCAGTTCCTAGGGAGTGGCAGACCGGGGTGGTGGTCCCCATCTTTAAGAAGGGTGACCTGAGGGTGTGTTCCAACTATAGGGGGATCACACTCCTCAGCCTCCCTGGAAAGGTCTACGCCAAGGTACTGGAGAGGAGGGTCCGATCGATAGTTGAATCTCAGATAGAGGAGGAGCAATGTGGTTTTCGTCCTGGCCGTGGAACTGTGGACCAGCTCTATACCCTTGCAAGGGTGATGGAGGGGGCATGGGAGTTTGCCCAACCAATCCACATGTGCTTTGTGGATTTGGAGAAGGCTTATGACCGTGTCCCCAGGGGCACCCTGTGGGGGACGCTCCAGGAGTATGGGGTGGGTGGCTTTCTGTTAAGGGCCATTCAGTCCCTTTACCAGAGGAGCGTGAGTTTGGTCCGCATAGCCGGTAGTAAGTCGGACCTGTTCCCAGTGAGGGTTGGACTCCGCCAGGGCTGCCCTTTGTCACCGGTTCTGTTCATCACTTTTATGGACAGAATTTCTAGACGCAGCCGTGGTGTGGAGTGTGTCGAGTTTGGTGGCAGGAGAATCTCGTCTCTGCTTTTTGCGGATGATGTGGTCCTCCTAGCTTCATCCAGCTCTGACCTTCAGCTCTTGCTGGGTAGGTTCGCGGCCGAATGTGAAGCGGCTGGGATGAGGATCAGCACCTCCAAATCTGAGACCATGGTTCTCGACCGGAAAAGGGTGGCTTGCCACCTCCGGGTCGGGGGAGAGGTCCTACCTCAAGTGGAGGAGTTTAAGTATCTCGGGGTCTTGTTCACGAGTGAGGGTAGGAGGGATCGGGAGATCGACAGGCGGATTGGTTCGGCGTCTGCAGTGATGCGGACGCTGAGCCGATCTGTCATGGGGAAGAGGGAGCTGAGCCAGAAAGCCAGGCTCTCGATTTACCGGTCGATCTACGTCCCAGTCCTCACCTATGGTCATGAGCTTTGGGTAATGACCGAAAGAACGAGATCGCGGATACAAGCGGCCGAAATGAGTTTCCTCCGTAGGGTGGCCGGGCTCAGCCTTAGAGATAGGGTGAGGAGCTCGGACATTCGGGAGGGACTCGGAGTAGAACCGCTGCTCCTCCGGATCGAAAGGAGCCAGTTGAGGTGGTTTGAGCATCTGGTCAGGATGCCTCCTGGACGCCTCCCCGGGGAGGTGTTTCGGGCATGTCCTGCCGGCAGAAGGCCCCCGGGTCGACCCAGGACACGTTGGAGAGGTTACATCTCCAATATGGTCCGGGAACGCCTTGGGGTCCTGCCGGAGGAGCTGGTGGACAAGGCCGGGGAGAGGACGGCCTGGAGCTCCCTAATTGGGATGCTGCCCCCGCGACCCGGACCCGGATAAGCGGAGGAAGACGAAGACGAAGTTTTGGTTTTAACTCTGCTTCAACACACCTGATTCTAATCAGCAGGTGATTAAAAGGTTTCTGCAGAGCCTGATGAACTGCTGCACAGGTGATTCAACCACTGAACCAAGTGCAGAAAAACTACTAAAACATGTTGGATATCGGCCTTCCAGGACCGGAATTGAATACCCCGGCTGCAATCAATCTATCAAACTTTATTTATAAAGTGCTTCGCCTACAAAAATGCAACTCAAAGTGCTTTTCAGATTAAAATGACCCTAAATAACCCTCATTCCTATCCCTCCCACACCAATTAAAAGCATTGGCACAGCCATACCATTACCCACACACACATTATTAGATTGTGTGTGTGTGTGTGTGTCTGCTTGCTTGAACAATTTTGATGTTTGTTTAAAAACCAGGAATGCGATTCAAAATTACAAATGTTTTAAAGATTATTATTATTATTTTTAAATAAACCATAATTTATTTTATTTATCTGCCAATAGTCGTCATTTTGTAGGGAAGCAAACGAATAAGAAACATATTAAAAAGCTGCCTTGTTACTCGTATGCATCTTCCCATAACAGGGCATGCAAATCTCGGCAGGCATGCTCTTTTAGGCACAACTGTTCAAATGCTCCCCCATGAACTGTTTAACCCAATATTAGTTATTTTAGGTTATTTTGGGTTATTTTTGTTCAACTCACACACCGGGTTAAAATCCATTCATCCATTTGACACCTGGGTTGTTCGTACTTCTAACGTCATCAGGTTGGCTCTCATATTCTATGCCACACATCTACACAATCACCAGGCTCCAAGGTACAAATCTATCGAGTATGGGAGAGCAAGGAAGGTATTGGAACAGAACTGTACTCTGATGTGTCATGGCAACAAGTGCTGCTTGTTGCTACAGTTAAACAAGCAACCTGACATAAAAATGAAAGTCTAATTTGTTCCTAAATGACAAAATAACAATGAAAACTTTATTTGCATTACATTTGGCCCACTTTTGATTAAAACTGATTCAATTCCAGCATTTTAAAGCATGTTAAATTAATAAAAAATGTTTCTTTTTCTTTAAACCAAGAGCTACGTTGCTTTTATTTTAATAGTGGGTTAGCTAATTAGCATTTTGAGGGATTGTGAAGAGTAAAACCCAAATACAGGTTACAGCTTACACACACTAGTTAAATAGGCAATTTTGTATTTTCATTATTTGTATTTCTAATATAGAACATTACAGTTACGAGCTTACTCTGATGTTGAGAGTATAATGGTTTGCAACGCAATCCATTGTGGGATATTTGCTGTGCCAACTCCGCAGAAGGATGCATTGATGCATCTTCGATACAATGGGCGGAGCAAGAACACATCCAGGAACGTTGAGCGAACATGCCATGATACGTACCAGTAGCGGCTGGAGATCGGTTTTTTTTGGGGGGTGCCGTCTGTAGATGCTAGATGCACTAAACACATAACACCTCCGGGGAAGCCAAATTACCGTTCTTATGATTGAATCCACGTTTGATACCTCAACAATGGCGTTAAAATAAAAAGGCTGAAAAAAGCTAAAAACACATATCAAGAAAAACACACAGTGGCAAATATACAACATGATCATATTGATCAAAGCAATTAAAAATAAAGCCCAGACTCTCCCAAATACACCTGGCTGCAGTACACAGAAAGGGGCGGTGTCGGGCCAGTTGTCAGACCCATACCATATTTGGAAAATGCAACACTTACGTTCCGAAGCTGAAAGGGGTGCTGTTGGGTCAGTTGTCAGACCCATATGAACTACGGCTGTTACTAGTTTACAATTGTCAATACTCTGTTCTATGTTCAAATTAAGCAAGATAAATATAATTTACTACAAGACAAGGTCTGAATTAATATCCCAAACTGAAAAGGTCCCTTTCAGCGAATCTTTGCCAATGGCCGCTCCAAGCATACATTTCTATTGTCAATGGTAGTCCAGTGGCATTATTGTTTGACTTTTGTTTTGTTTCGCCCTCTGCTGACGCTGGTTCAACTCTAGGTGGTGTCAGCAGTAATTCATTTAGCTAGCTGAAACAGATTTCATTTATTTATATTTTAGTTTTTTTTTCTGCTAAATATTTTATGTCTTTAAAGATCTTTGAATTTGGTCGTTTCCAAGCAGCATTTTAGTTGAGACTGTTCACACATGGACTCACACTGGCTAAATAGACAAAAAAGTAAAGAACAAACAGATTAGTCCTTATATTTTAAACAATTTACCAATAAAGGATTGAAAACATAATAATGTCAAGTGTTGCTAAATAGAAAAAAAAATAGTTATTACCGCGACTGGGAGATGACAATCTGCAAAACTAAGCTCCAGTCTGACCCTGTAACCATTACACTACTGAATCTGACACAATGAAAATGGTGTCTAGTACACATACCCCTTGCCATCGTGTGTGTCTTCGTAGATGGGATGTATTGTTTTCACGGCGGTGTTCCAGTAGAATTAATTTCAGAAGTAATTTGTCAAAATATCCACAGAATATCCAGGTTTCAGAACCGAGACCCGACTAGCCTCATGGGGAGGAGAAATGCCAGGTAGTGGGCTACTATCTCCCATTTGCAGGAAAATGCTTTACATTGACCAATATTCTTATGCGGAAATGACAACATCCCATGGTAAAAAGTTTCTAAAAGTTGATTTTTCATGATATGGAACCTTCACAAAAACTGTTCAATCAACGAACCTCTCCGTCCTCCATTGTGCGTATTAGGTTGTGTTAGTTATAGCGCCCCCCCTTCAGTTCTGGAATGTAAGTTTTGCATTTTCCAAATATGGTATGAGTCTGACAACTGGCCCGACACCGCCCCTTTTCTGCGTGCTGCAGCCAGTTCCTTCTTGACTCTCCTTTTTACACCACTGTAAGTACCATTACTCTATCTGCAAAACTCAAGAAACTCAGCAGCAAAACAAACAATGCCAATTTCATGAAGTCAAAAGTGTAAATTCAGTCTTACTTTTGCTGGTTTTTGGTCATAATAATCCATGTTATAGTAAAAAAAACTTGGTTTGTGTAATCCAATGTCTGAATATTACAATGAAGTGACTCCTAGCTGTTTTGTGCTTTTTAACCTGCTGGAGTGTGTTTACAAGTCTCTGATGCCACATTCTATCATTATTTTGGTTCTCTATAATAAAAACTCCACGAGGTGCTCTCAGTTGCTCTAAAACAAAGAAAGACCAATGAGCTAAAAATATGAATTAAAAAAGAATGGTGAACTGTGGAGAGCTTCCAGTTCTGGGTGAACATTCTGAGCTGAGACACCACCCGGTTTCAGTCGCAATACCTTTGCGACCAAAGGCTCTCCTATTCTTTGTATTGGAGGGGGGGGGGATCCAGCGCGCATGCGCCAGTTAATATAGGTCTATGGTAGAGATTGCTGCGCCCGAAAGGAACAGGAAATGCACCACAAGATGATTTGGTTGTGGTAATATTGTAAAATAACATTTACACTTGCATATTAAACACAGCATTTATAGTCTGTATAATGTATAGATCATTTATTTAGAACAGTATTAGTGGTTTTTCCAGTGATCCACACCTTTAAAAGAGCCAAGACCAAAAGCAATAGACTTTGTTGTACAAACAAAAAAGTGTTTTTACGTCCTTAGCTGAATGCTTAAACCTGAAGTATGCACTAAAGTGTCAGGTGTGCTCCCATTTAATGAAGATGCCTTTTATAAAATGAAAAAAAAATGTCATGCCTATCCATCAGTTCAAGATTTATTCTATGATTCACCACAGATCTAAAGAAAACAGTTAAGAGTTCAAAAAAATGAAACGTTGCTTAAACCACAAAATCTTAACTTGACTTACAGGAAACAAAAATATAGAAACTGATGAGTTGCAGAAATGACAGCAACCAGCATCCATCATCCATTTTCTTACCCACTTGTCCACAGAGTTGGGGGGGCGGCTGGTGCTTATCTCCAGCAGTCTTCAGGCAAGCCAGCTCCAGACATTTTTCTTCAGTCTTTTATCCATTACCTCTCTCAAAATAGGAGTCTTGGTTCAGTTAGCCATGACATTGTGTCGTTTCAGAGTTCAAAGTGAAAGTTATTTATTTATATCTGGAAATTGCTAAATGGTGCTCCACAGCTTTAAATATGGTGCAGTAACAGCTTAGTATGTCTGCTTACCGTAAATCCTCTAATACAGGCCAGTATTCAATTAGAGGCCGGGTCTCCAATTTTGGCCGGTGTCGGAGTCAGCGGAGGTGAATATTGGCCGGTCTCTTATTGTGGCCGGGTGGAATGTAGTAACAAGTAAAAACGAGCATCTCAGCGGCAGGGTTATAGTCCCCAAATCAACCAGCAGGAGGCAGTAGGGGTTCACACAGACCTTTATTAGACTTTTTCTTCAACGCTTTGTAACGCTACAGACACGATCCTCTATCATGCTCCTACCACACAGAGTCACGGTGTCAGTTAACCATGCTAATTCAACCCACTCCACAGAACACACATCACCTTCCCTGTGGCTTACATAACACTCACACAACACGCAAATCAGCACATAGGAACTAGCAGAACGATAGGAAACACATATAACACAATACCCAGAATGCACCTGGCTTACAACCCCAGCCAGGTCATTACACTATCAAGTTCAAAGAGAACATGCTGATTATGCTGCAGAACACTCTGGAGAGCAGTAGCAGGGGTTGTATGAACTAGTCGACTTCACTATAGTGACTTTTTATGCCTGTCGTCGACTAGTCGCTTTCACGTGATAATGACCGGCAAGATGCAGCCCTCGGAAAAGACAGCAGCCTGCTGTCAGCAGGTGACAAGCTCCTGCGCTCGTGGGGGGGGGGGGGGGTGGGGGGGGGCAACGCGCTGTGCCAGACCGTAGGTACTGACCCGCGATCGTTCATGTCGGTTCATTTCCTTTAATGTTTTCTGTCTTTTATTTGCGCCTGATGTGTTTCGCTGCTGTGGAGCAGGGCACATCACCTTGTCCTCCGACTCACAGATCACTGATGCGGCCGCCAAGCAGGGAGAGCTCCGCTGTTTTCGCGGTCAGTAGATCTGCCTCCTGAGCACGGCCACAATCAGGTGTCGCCACCTCAAAAACTAATTTAACACACGATCGTTCATGTCAGTTCATTTCCTTTAATGTTTTCTGTCTTTTATTTGCGCCTGATGCGTTTTGCTGCATGCTGTGGAGCGGGGCGCTGCGCGCATCACCTTGTCCTCCGACGCAAATTCCACTACCTCCGCTCCGCTCCGCTCCGCTCCGCTCCGACACAAACGCCGGAGCAAAATCGGTCCCGTTGTCAATCAGAGCAATTCTACTACTGCGGCCGTGCTCCGGCAGTGCGGCGCCCTCTGTTCCGGCGTCCGGCAAAAATAGAATCAATCCTATTTTCGCCTGAGCACCTCCGCAGTCAATGGACAGAAATCACAACTGCCCAACAGGAAAAGGAGCAAGCACAACTTCCTTTTTTCACAATAAATCGATAAACAAAAGGCGTTTTTTGTTTCATATGCACAGGTTTAACAACTTTTAACAACTATCAATGGCGGCTGAACTTTAAATGCACAAAAATAAGCCATAAATACAGTTTCTACTGTCAAAGTAGTCGCCCTTTGTTGATCCAAACACTGCTGATCTCTCAACACAAATGATGGGCAGATTAAACAGTTCATTTCGATGCTTCTCCCACACAACGGGTGTTTGGATCTAACTTCCGCGTTTATTGCTCGGACTGTATGATACGGCCGCCAAGCAGGGAGCGCTCCACTGTTTTTGCGGTCGGTAGCTCTTTTTGAGCTGCAGTTCAAAGGTAACTCATAAGGTCAATATATATGAACCCAGGTAGCAGTTTTTCTTTAGGATTGAGAGGAGATGCAAGAAGATAATAAACAGGCAGGACAGAAAAATAGTCAAATAAAAACAAGTTAGTTTTTGTACCTGGTGGTTGCAACAAACAAACACCATTGAAGGTAATCAGAAGTGAGGAACAGAAAATGAAATAATTATTTTAATGTTTAGAGCAGCAGGAACTCCGAGAGGCTGCAGGCGCATCAGTGAGTTTGCAGCCGCTGCGCAGGGGGAGGGGGGAGAGGGCTGAAGCAGAAACTACCGTTGTTAAAAGAAATGTGTTTAACTTTGAAAATGTGGGCGCAATTTTAATTGTCAAAAACTCCAGTGAACCATTAGTTCATTTTGCTCAAATAGAAATAGAGGCCTGCCTCTAATACTGGCCCTCCTTCCAATAAAGGCCTGGAGCTTGATGAGCTTGAGTCAAATACAGGCCCGGGCCTGTATTAGAGGATTTACGGTTACTTTCTCGTAGGCTGCATGGTGAAGCAGTTGGTAGCATTGCTGCCTTGCAGTGAGAAAGTTGCAGATTCAAATCTCACTCGCTCTTTGCATGTTTTCTTCAGGAATGCCTGAGTTTTTCCCTACAAACAAAAAAATGCACGCATTTCAGGTTTTGTGGAGAATTTAAACTGTCCCCAGGTGTGAGAGGGTGTGTGACTGATTGTTCCTGTGATGGACTCGCAATCTGTCCAGGGTGTCTCCAGTCTCTCACTAAGACTGCTGAAGTTGGGCATCAGCTCACGCTGACCCTCGCAAGATTTCAGATCATGAACGAGTGAGTGAGTTATTTCGACATTAAAATCACCAGTTTGTCAAACAAGTATTCACTTTTAAACAAAAATGTCCCTTTTCAGATTCATTAAACATCTGTTGATATGTATCTTTTCATTGAATGCTACACTTACATTCAACCTGCTTTGCATGGGGAAACATTATAGTAGCCTACAGAAGAGATTAAATTCATCATTCTAGAAATGCAAGTGGCCGCACACAGTCCCCAGCTTGCGCTTTGGACATGCATGCTCCAGAGAATTCATCTTATTCAAACAATGACAGGAAGCTCAGCCCTGATGCTTCCTGCTCTACCTGTTTTAGGTTCTGTGATGCGAAATAAAACTGTCAGCGTCTAGTGGTTGTAAGACTCACCAAGCCTCTGAAGTCACTAGTCACTACCGATCTATATCTGGAATAATCAACGGGACGTTCACCATCTTCTCATCACATCATTACCATCATGTTACGGTAATTACTACAAATCATTACTTTTATTATGCCCTTTGATGTGACTTTTATCTACAAGCAAGATAATAAATGTGTTCTAATTATTTTTATGTCAGTTACATTTATTTTAATACCCTTAATAACAGTTCAACTGTTAAACAGATGTTTGTATAAAAAATTAACCAAGAGAAATTAGTTGAGATTAGAAAAAAAAATGCTATTGTTGCTAGAAAAAGTTTTCTTCCAACCAGAAGGACTTTTTTGTGGCATTTGATCCTGATTTTGGGGGCAGCTTTAAGGAACTAACGTCACAGAGTCCCCCGCCTGGGGGACCCTCGGGTTTTAGGGGTTAAGAAAGCAGTCCACTTTTCAAATGATCTTAGCATTCACAAAAGGAAGCATAATTGTGGAAATAAAAATAAAATAATTAAAGATGCATTAAATTATAAGAAGGATTTGAAGGGCTTGCAATGTCAAATAAAATTATGGTGGAGTTATTTGCATAAATAAAAATAAATCAAGATGCTTGTTCTACTTTTACTAAAACTTACCTAGTGAATCTAGTTGTGATGGTAGGTGAACTTGTCAGTTTTTACATAAAGATGTATTACTAAAAAGATTTATCTAGTTGGCCCTCACTATTCATTATTTTATTTTTAATTTTAGAACATAGCAATAAGGCAACATTGTTTTTCACTAAATGCACCAAGATATTCAGCCAGCAGCTGGAAACAAGAGCATCATTGCTCCACGTATGTACTGAGATGCCTTCAAATGAAAGCAACTGCAAAAAAGTTTTTTTTTTTAAATAATAATTAGGCACTATTCATTTTCTTTCTTCTTTTTTCAGAAAATTTAAGGTGATAAACATCGTCACCACTGTTTCCCTGTTGGGAATCCTCATGGTTGTTTATTTAAAAGAACCTAAAAGTGCTTTTCCTGCTGATTATTTCAACACCAACCAGGAATTGTATGCAAATAAATTAAAGGACGAAAATGCCACCACCCAAGCACAAGAACTCCTCCAGCCAAAATGTGAGCAAAACATGGAAGCAGAGAAACTCTGGAAATTTAGCTCTCTTCCTGAACAGATTCGGGATTTTCTTTACTATCGTCACTGTCACCGATTTCCCATTATCCTGGACCTCCCTCACAAATGTGGACGACCAAATAAGCCCAAAGACATCTTTCTACTGCTAGTTATTAAAAGTCCCCCCAACAACTTTGAGCACAGAGAGGTGCTGCGCAAGACCTGGGCTAAGGAGAGGTCACATAATGGGAAGAGGATTCAAACGATCTTCATTTCAGGAACAGATGGTTATGGATATGACACAGAAAGGCTGAACAAACTCCTTGCACTGGAGCACAAACAACATGGAGACATTCTCCAGTGGGACTTCAGAGAATCATTTTTCAACCTGACTCTAAAGCAGATCCTTTTCCTGGAGTGGATGAACAGACGCTGTCCACATGCTCGTTTCCTGCTAAACGGTGATGATGATGTCTTCGCCCACACGGACAACATGGTGGAGTATCTTCAGAGCCTCGAGGACAACAATGGAACCAAGCATCTCTTTACTGGGCAAGTAATTGAAAACGCTGGCCCTATCAGATGGCCGCAAAGCAAGTACTTTGTTCCACTTCAGGTGTATGATGGAAATTCATATCCTGCTTACTGCGGTGGTGCGGGTTACCTCATGTCTGGCTACACTGCTTCAGTCATTTATGAGAAGTCAAAGTCCGTTGAAATACTTCCGATTGACGATGTCTACATGGGGATGTGTTTTGATGCAGCAAAACTTAAACCCACCACTCATATGGGTGTGAGTACACTTGGATGGTACATTCCCTCCAGAACGGTTGACAAATATCACCCTTGTTTCTTGAAAGAAGTACTTGTGATACACAAATTCTCTCCAGCTAGTTTATATATTTTGTGGCATGAAGTACACAACCCCAAAATCAAGTGTGGTGTTCAATGGTTAAAATCACTTTTTTAAAAGCCTTTTTGTTAATTTTTAAATGCTAATGCATAAAATTATTACTTTTTTCATCACAATAACAGAGGGATGTTACTAACCATAACATGTAATCTGGTAATTTGATCATTTGGAAAAAGACTGAGAAAGATTTTTTGAGCCATTTTCTAGAACAAACTTCCATGCCTCCTTTGCCACACAGTCTCAACAAGAAGACGTTTTTATGCTTTCCGTTGCAAGCTGGCACGATTTTCCGGAGTCACGGTGAAATGTTTTGTGAAGTTTACTTTGGCAGGTAGTGTGACACATGGCTCCTCTCCTCTTCTTTATGAGGCACGAAATTAATGGTTTAAATAAGCAGTTTACTAACCAAAACATGAAGACTTTTAAAACAAAGACAGACTTTTAAAACTGAGGGAAAAAGCTTTATTTGCAAAGTTAATCATTCAGATAAAGCCATCATTTTAATCTCTGTTGGCCAGCAATCTGGTTAGTTTGTATAAAACATAAAGTGGTGGACCATAGAAGTGAATATCAAACTTGCACTTTTACATTAGCCATTAAAAGTTGTGTCATCAGTCGTGTCATAAATGTGTGACAACAAAAATAAGTAAGAAGCCTGTTCTTTCCATGGTTGGGTCATGCCAAAAACTTTAAAAAATGGGTCCCAGTGCCTCCCCGCTTGACACTCAGCTTTAAGGGGTTGGATTGGGGGATTAAACCTCCAAATGGTTCCCGAGTGCAGCCACTGCTGCAGCTCACCGCTCCCCAAGGGGATGGTCAAATGCAGAGATGTCATTTCACCAGTATGTAATAATGACTAATGGGACTTAAACTTTGATTTAACTTTATTATTTTTAATAATTTTTATTTATTTCATTGCTTTTTAGAAACATGTACACTGAACGTAGAACATATTAACAAGGACTGTGTTTTGAAAAATTTTACATTGTTGAAGTTATTACAATAAAAGTTCATCAGATTTGAGTGTATGTCTCCATCACTCAAAACCACAACTTTAACCTCATGAGATTGCTTTAGTTTGCATTTTGTGTTGGGAAAATGTGACATGAAAATATGTCTTTATTTTGTTGTTAATATTATTACTATTATTTATTTTCAATTAAAAGCAAATATCTGAATATGTACAGCAGGTCTGGGTTGAGCAGAATAAAAGATTCGAGTGAGGGAACCCCAGATTAGGAGTATTCAGGGTCTGAGGAGGTTATGGTGAAGTCTGAAAAAAAGTGTTTTTTAAACACTGATGAAGTCTATCCGATGTAGAGATTTTAAATCTGTGCAAATATGAGGCAAGGTAGCTTTACATTTTATATGAAATTTAATGTGTCAGGATCAACAGTCAAGTTGCTTCAATTTTAGTGGAAAAATAAACAATCCACGTTGCTAAAGTCGGTTGGTTAGAGAAAAGCTGCAGCAGAAACACGGAACAAGAACAGAACGATCAGTCTGATCAATATTTTATACTAAATGTTTATTTTCTATCCAGCGAGAGTTTGAGAGTAACGTAATTTCATTTCTCTGTATGTCCTGTACATGTGGCAGAAGTGACAATTAAACTGACTTTGACTTTGACTTTGATATTCGTGAAAATCTTTTATTTATCTGTACAATCATTAATCACAGTAAAAGTAATTATTTAAAAAGCCATATTATTCACTGTAATTAATTATTCTTTGGTTTGACATCTGCTGCATTTTTTTTGTCTTTCATAATTTCCTCCCATTTTAATTTATGTAATGCAAAAACTGGAAAACTGCAACTTCAGGTGTTTTTTTCTCTTTCTTTCCGCATTTCATATTCTGTTTACATCAGCCACTATTTGCTTCAGCAGTTATTTTATATGAAACCTTACATTTTACTTTTGCTTTAAACAACTTGTAGAGAAATCTACGGAGCTCGTCTGGTGATTTTGAGGAAAAAAATTAACTTGTGGCCAAGAGATACTTAATGCGTTCCCACAAGACACTTAATGCGTGGGAACGAGACACTTAATGCGTTCCCACGAGATACTTAATGCTTGGGAACGAGATACTTAATGCATTCTTACGAGATACCTATTTATAAATGCGAGGCGTGTGTTCCAGAGATCGGTTTTCCTGAAAGAATCTCCTCTTAAAAGCCCCAAAATCATTAACTTTTAGCTAACATTAGGTTTTATCATAAAGTCACTGATAAATAATAACTAGTTGTTTTATCTAGTTAATCAAATCATCCAATAATGCAGGTGATGCAACTTTTTATTTCAGCATCATGGACAGACGGACATTGTAAATAAAGTTTATGTCCTCTCTTTTGTTGCATTGTAGCAACTAGCGTACTTTCATATATTTTGTACTTATTGGTGTACTAATTGTGACACGTGCAACTGCACATCTGTGAACCAATAAACTGCACAACGGTCAGAGGTGCACCTGTCGGAGAACAACAGTTGTGACAAAACACAGACTCGTTCCAGCAGGGATTAGCCGACAGGCGGACTGATATTTGTTTGATATGAAAAATAGTTACTGTCTAAAACCCTTTTGGGTTAAATTAAATGTTCCCGTAAATGACAGTGAGCTCTCCCTGTGCGCACTATTGTTCCAGCAGACTTGATTCAGTGGTTGAACCAACTGCAGCAGCTCAGGCTCGCAGAAGCTGGTTAATCACCTGCTGATTGAAATCAGGTGTGGTGGAGTAGGCCAGGTTAAAACTAGAACATGCTTTACTGTTCATTCAGTTCATCCATTTAAAATCCTTATCCTCAAAGCCCTCCCCAGTCAAGTCAGGTGTGCCCCAGGGCTCTGTCCTGGGGCCCCTCTTCTTCATAGTCTATCTCCTCCCTATCGGCAACATCTTCCGCAAATTCATTATCCAGTTTCACTGCTTCGCGGATGACACCCAGCTCTACATTTCCAGTAAACCCAACTCAACTTGCCCACCATCCTCCCTTACCTTCTGCCTCTCAGAAATCAAATCACGGTTCACCTCTAATTTCCTCAAACTCAACGGCAATAAAACTGAACTTCTTCTAGTTGGTACTAAATCCACCATCTCCAAATCTGACAGCTTTTCCTTAACTATTGACAGCGCCATAGTCTCCCAGCTCACTTTCTTTTCAAGCTCACATTAATAGCATAATTTGGTCAGCATACTTCCATCTTCGTTCCATAAACCGCCCCTCCCTTACCCCTCACACTGCCGCCATTCTCATCCACAGCCTCGTCACCTCCCGTATCGACTACTGCAATTCACTTCTTTATGGTCTCCCCAACAAACCTCTTCATAAACTGCAACTGGTCCAGAATTCAGCAGCCCGTATTATCACCAGAACCCCTTCCTTTCACCACATCAACCCCGTTGTCCAAGAGCTTCACTGGCTCCCAGTTAAATTCAGGTCCATCTTCAAAATTTTCCTCCATACCTTCAAAGCCATCCATAACCTCTCTCCTCCATATATCTCAGACCTTATAAGTATTCACACCCCATCCCGTTCTCTCAGATCTTCTTCTTCCATCCATCTTGCGGTTCCTTCTGCCCGTCTCGCTACCATGGGGAGCAGAGCTTTCAGCCGCTCTGCTCCTTGACTCTGGAACTCACTTCCCCCAGACATCAGGAACATCGACAGTTTTACCCTGTTCAAAACCAAACTCAAAACACACATGTTTAAATCTGCCTATGACCTCTGATTTTATTGAACGGTTTCTTTCTTTGTTTTTTTCTTCTTTGTGTTTTATTGTGGTTTTATTGCTGTTTTAATGTATTTTCTGAATGTATTTTCTGTCAAGTGACCTTGGGTGTTCTGAAAGGCTCTTTTAAATAAAATGTATTATTATTATTATTATTATTATAGTTATAGTGTTTTTCGGAGTTTGGTTCTTTCGCTCTGGAGCTCCTCAGAGAGTGAGACGCTACTTTACCGTCACTGAACTGGCAAAAGACTGGACCCACAGGTGGGGTGAGCAGGGTGAGAGAGCAGTGATATTGTTGGTCTTGTTAGGGCTACTCAATTAGTAGAATTTTAATCACAATTAAGATCTGAGTTTTGCACGATTATAAAAGCAAAGCAAGCTGAGTATTTGCTCCTCCCTCTTGCGCTGCTTCGAGTTGCAAATCAAGCGCTCCTCCCACAGTTTTGCTAACTTAGCAACTTTGTCGCTATTTCTACCTGCTTTTCAGACCCCCTTTTGACATTTTAAATCCTAAAAGTACCTAGCGAACAACCTAGAAACATTTCTAGTAACTCTTAGCTACTTTCTGGATAACCACCATTGACATTTCCTCAGCCTCAGTTCCGTGGGTGACACACAATGTACCTGCACGCTCCTGAGCCACTAAAAAACGGGAAAATGTGCATTGCTGTGTACTTCACACACACACACACACACACACACACACACACACACACACACACACACACACACACACACACACACACACACACACACATACACACACACACCTTGTTAACTTTGTGTGGGGAAAAATGCCAAGAATGTTAGAAAAAAATGTTTGATCACAAAATAAAAAAAATAACGTATTTCATAATCTGCTCAGTTACTGGGATTTTCACCCACAACCATTTCTAGGGTTTACAAAGGATGGTGTGAAAAAGGAAAAACATCCAGTATGTGGCAATCCTGTGGGCGAAAATGCCTTGTTGATGCTAGAGGTCAGAGGAGAATGGGCCGACTGATTCAAGCTGATAGAAGAGCAACTTTGAGTGAAATAACTACTCGTTACAACCGAGGAATGCAGCAAAGCATTTGTAAAGCCACAACACACACAACCTTGAGGCGGACGGGCTACGACAGCAGAAGACCCCACCGGGTACCACTCATCTCCACTACAAATAGGAAAGAGAGGCTACAATTTGCACCAGCTCACCATAATTGGACAGTTGAAGACAGGAAAAATGTTGCCTGGTCTGTGGGAGAAAATATTCAGGCTTATTTAATCTTCATTTCCATCACCTGTGGGTTTTTTGCATTCACTTAATATTAATTATAAAAGTATAAATAACAGGTCACTACAGTCTGGGCATAGAAAGTGTTTCTAGGAACAAAAGCTTGTTCAGCAGCCTACCTGTTCCTTCCACACTGACAGGAGAAATCCTCTCATCAGCAGCAGGTGATCAACAGAGGCGTGACTGAACACAGGACCAAAAAAACACAAAACAGACTGGCCCACTGGGAATTTCCCCAGTCAGGTCCTGGTTTCGCCTGCCGTTCCCGATAGACAGGAGCTGCTCATCACGTTAACTCTCACCAAAACTGGGCTCCATTGGCGCTTATTAGTGCAACTGGATTCTACATAGTTTTCATAAATAAACACACAACTTAAATCTGTGGCTCATGTAAAACCATCCACTCTAACTGTGTGGCAGTGGCGGAGCGCTGTTTTGTGTGTGTGTGTGTGTGTGTGTGTGTGTGTGTGTGTGTGCGTGCGTGCGTGCGTGCGCGCGTGTGGGTGGGAAAGCAGTTGCGCCGTCTGATGGTTTTGTTTGTAGGGTGGGGCGGTTGCTCTATGTGACTGGCCAATCATTGAGCGTGAATACGTCAGTTACCCAATGAGGATTTTCCTTCAGCACGAACACAGATATTCACACAGAATTTCAAAGGTTTTACTCGTTTTATGCTCGTACGCGTAAAAAACTGCCTCATCCGTACTGGATACTCGTCTGAAATGAGTATCCGGCTCAACCCTACTAGGAATCAAGAGTTGTTTTTGTGATCATCTTGTTTCTTTCTTTTTCTTATTTATTTTTGTCCTGATTGTGCCCTGTGCAATTTTATGGCAGAAAAAAAAATTAAATCAACATTAATTTAAAAATCCTTTTAAAGGGACTTTACAGAGTTTTGAATTTTTATGCTCGCGATTGCCACCTCAGTTCAAAAGCGTAACGGCAGCTTCAATAGGAGGCTCGTGCATGAGGCGCGCATGCTGTACGTGCACACTCCTTAACGAAAATAACAGCTGAGACAGTCCCTTGTTTGTGTGTGTGTGTGTGTGTGTGTGTGTGTGTGTGTGTGTGTGTGTGTGTGTGTGTGTGTGTGTGTGTGTGTGTGTGTGTTTGTGTGTGTGTGTGTGTGGCCCGGAGGACAGAGGACAGGAGAACACGCAGCTAATTAATTAAATAATTTGGTTCAGTACCTTTCTCTTCAGCACAGCCGACAAAGGTTTAAGATGGGTCAGTCCTCCTGCATGCTCAGATCATTCCTTTCCCTTGCTTGAAAATTTGTTCCAAAATGAAAGTTGAACCCATATCTTTTTTAATCTGTGAATTCAATGCCGTTCGGCGAGTCTCAAATAAAAATTTGGGCATCTTAAGCCTGAATTATGCTTCTCCGTCTGTGTCAGTGCGGAGCACAGGCAACGCCATTATCCATCCTTGAGTAGGGATCCGGCAGGCACGCAAGTACGTACGGAGTCGAGCCCACTTTTTTAAACATCCATCGAACGAAACGGATTACGCAAGCTTGTGATTGGTCAGGACGCCGCTGTTGTTTACAGCGCCGCCATTGCAAAGAGAGCCGAGTTTAACTAGCGGCAGACACGGAGAAGCTTGAAGAATGCCTCGCGAAAAAACTCTAAAAATATGAACGTTTCATCCTCCCGTGACTGGAGGAGTGAAAAGATGAGCAGCAAGTGTTTTATTTGTGGACGGAAATGACAGGAAACGTGGGTTTAGAGGTGGGGAGCGCATGAAGCGGTGGGAGAATGAGAGACAAATATGTCTGTGTTAAAAGTCTCTTATATACACAAAAAACACAATATAAACACACGATCTTGGACCGATACATGACATGATACCACAGAACAGCGCTACGCCCTCTGTGGTCCTGCCGGGCAATTGCTTTGCAACACTCTCCAGGAGACGGAGAAGTAAAAGAGCAAAAAGCTTCCATCAATCCGTGCGTGTCTGTCCCTTGCGGAGCTGACGGAGAAGCATAAACCAGGCTTAACTGTAAAAGATATACCATTAATGTAAAAAATAAACTCTAACTAAACTATATTCACATCCAGAATCGAACCTGGGTCTTCTGCACAGGAGTCCGACGTCTTAATAAGTGAGCTAAAGCGCCAGTTACGTGTTTTGTATCGGTGAGATTTATATCCTTGATGACAGCTGAAACAACGTTCAAAGAACGGTTCAGAGCGAAAATGGCTATTTTGTTGCTAATTTGCAGGAAATATCTTGAAGAAAGTAGCTAAGGGTCCTCAGAAATGTAGCTAGGTTCATCACTAGGCATTAGGAACAGCAACAAAGTGGCACTACCTCACTCTCTGCTGCTAAAGCTACGGATAGCAAATGCTACGGGCTATGCCTGAGCGTGAACGCGCATGAAGCAGCCTGCTCGACCCGAGCAGCTCTCTTTTTCTGTGAAGGCAATCACAGTAAAAATGCCAGGGCTCATTCTACAGGACCAGGGCATTGCAAGAGAATGTATGAAGAAGATATTTATTATTTCTATACATGTTTTGGCTGTCAAACTTCCATAATGCCCCTTTAAAAGACAGATCATAAAAGTAGGTTTTTAGCCTTGCCTTGAAAACCGCAACAGAGGTGGAGGCCCTTATGCTGAGAGGAAGCTCGTTCCAAAGCTTAAATCACACACAACATTGTGAACATTTTAATTTCCTTTCTGAACTATTTCTGTTGAGAGTTTTAATGTTTAAAATCTGTTAGATAGTTACTGACAGCAGCTACATTTAAGTTTCATTTTCTGTTCTGACTGAATGCTGCTGCAGCATGGAGGTGTAGTTCTCAGTCATCCTGGACATGATCATCCTGAGAGTTTTAGCTGAAAACAGCTGGACGTTTCTGGATATGTTGGAGACATTTAGCCTCTCATCCCAGAGGCTTCTTCCAGACTTTGGTTGTGGTCAGAAACAAACACACTGATTGTGCTGCAAGTCTTTTTTTCTCCAAAACATGTTTTTGTCTAAATGAAAGTGATGTTGTTCATAGAATTAAAATTCATGTTGAAGTTAAGATTATTTCATCAAGTAGGACCTGTGGTTAGCACGTCATGTCTTGAAAGAATCGGAATCGGGAATCGATAGGAACCGGAATTGAAACAAGGAATGAATGGGAATTGGAATCGAAATTGTTCAAATTCAAACGATGGCCAATTCTATAAGTGAATATTGTTTTTTAAATATATTTTATGTGCAGTTTTTTAGGGCTTTTATGTTTTCTGTAAAGATTGGTATGTTGAAAATAATTTAATGTTTTGCATAAAGCATGAGGTTTTGGTTAGTAATCGATTGGGGGAATAACAAATGACTGACTTGGATAGTGTTGATCAGGCAGAGCTTTGTTGCCAGCGTTCCATTGCACAATGGCTTCAAACACGTATATAAAAGTGTTAGGTTTTTCGTAAACCACTGGATGAAATTACACAAACTGACTGAGCTCTGTTAAGGCTGTTGCAATAATAGTTTGTGTATGTGTATGTGGTGTGTGTATATGTGTTTGGGGGAGGGTACATTGGAACTTTGTCCCCCTCCAGTTTGAAAATCCTATTTGCGCCCCTATTAGGGGGCAGTACATACCTAAATCATTGCACTTGGAGGAAGCATGCAAGAAAGGCTTCAAGTGGTAGTAAACAAGTGTGCAAATAATTGCTGAATTGGGACAGTGAACATTGTGTCATTGACTACAACGCTTGCCGGTTGCTGTTTGTGCTACTTAAAAAAAAATCAAATTAAAAATCTCCTATGTAGTTTAGACCCGATTTGTTACTAAACTGCCAATAATTAAACAACTGGGTATCATTTAATTCATTTTCAACAACCTTTCGATGGATGTTTTCAGAGAATAATGGTAAAAACTACAAATAGTCTCTTCAAGGTTCCAGGACTTTATTACTATTTTATGCAAATCCTATACTGATGTAAAACAGTGTTTTCTAATTTTGAGTAAATGTTTAACATTTAACTTGTAAGTTAGATGCAGTAAATTCCATGTATTGTTTAGGAATTTGGAAAGAACCTTTGAAAAGAACATTTTAGAAGCAGTTTGGTTTGAAACGCTGCACGCAAACAAAATTTTTCCCTTTCCGAGTAATTAAAATATTCTTCGTAGAATATATCTGTCATATCCTACATCTACATTCCACCTTCTTTAGGAGAAGGATGCTGACTCACAGAAAGATACCTGAGGCATGGCACTGTCACCACACACTTGAGCTGTAAGACCACATACCAAAGGAAATAAACACACACAATGACAATCTTTAGACCATGGAGGTCAGTCACGTAAATAAAACCATTACCTAGCAGCTCAGCCTTCATGTTTCCTGCTCTACCTGTTCCATGTTCCTATACTGTGAAATAAAACTGTTTGCCTACAAAGCTAGCTGCCAGACTCCCTGAACGTCTGAAGTCATTATAGACCTTTATCTGGGATGATCAGCAGGATGTTCACCATCCCTTCGTATCGCTGTACAATCATGCTAAGGTAAACATAGATTATTACTTTTATTGCTTTTCCCTTTCGGGAGACTTTTACAAAAAGTTTAACATGTTAAATTTTTATGTCAGTTACATTTATTTTAATACCTCTCACAACTGTTCAGCTGTTAATTGTCTGTATATACATGTGTGTGCATAAACGTAACTGTGGTGAGTTCATCGAGGTTGCAGATTGAAAGGTTTTTTTTCTAAGCAAAGTCTTACTTCAGGATAAGTAAAGTGTCTAAATGATCTTGGTATTCACAAAAATGCATATGTTGTAGAAATTAAATTAAGAGTAGAGTCATAAAGTGGGAAGGATTCAAAAGGCTTGCCGTGTCATACAGAAATAAGGTAAAGTAATTTGCTAATGAAATGAACAAATCGAGACTGCATCTACTCAGCTGTTGTGGCCGCTTTGTTACATGTTAACCTCTACATTATTAAAAATATTCCGTCCTGTTAGCCCTTTCTATTCATTTTTCTTTAGTGGCTCTGACTTGCAAAACCAGTTCCCTGTGTCCCCCTACAAAACTGCCCTCCACTGGTGTTCCTCTGATGTGTTTTCTGGTTTTGATTCATTCTCTTGTTTAGCTGACATTTTTTCTTTAAAGAGCAAATTGCAAGTTAGAGATTCCCATAAGCCAATGTTTAGAGAAACATAATAGAAACTTGTTTTTTTTATGTACACATTAGGGCTGCAGCTATCGAATATTTTTGTAATCGAGTACTCTAATCTTTTATCGATTAATCAAGTACTCTAATAAATTACCCTTTTGTGTTTGTAAACCATTATATCAAATAGCATGTTATAAAATATGAAAACCTCTTAAAATGAGCAAGCAATTGCCAGTTATTCTTCCAGTTTTATTCAAAATTAGTTTTCAAAACTTCAGAACTTCAACTTCACAGTAAACAAATACCTGTGCAAAAAATAAGTATACAATCTGAGCCGATTTTCCCCTCGTGCGAGAATCTACTAGCCTGGCAAGCCAGAAAAACTAGGAGGATAACTGCTGAAGTAGCGCTGTGAGTAGGGATGTCCCGATCCGATCACATGATCGGAAATCGGCCCGATCACGTGGTTTCAGACTGATCGGATGATCGGGACTCGGGCTTTACTTCCCGATCCAAGCCCCGATCCGGACTGGATACTGGGTTCAAATTACAGGAGAGCAACTTGGTTCTGCTTAAAGGTTGTCAGGCTCCCCTGATGCCCTTAACTTACACATCCAGAAGGAGCACAAAAGAGATCCAGTTTCTACCTATATTATATGGACTCAGCGTAGTTCTTTTGAGCAGAGATGCAGAGAGCGGCAGGCAGACCGCTGATTATTCATGAACTCCAGCTGCGTTCTGCACACAGTAACATTTTCTAAGTTTCTAAGTGGCGTCACCAAAAAATATATAATTAGCACACAGTCATTCGTGTCCGTTCATTTTCTCTCTGGTAAGTTCTGTCTGTATTTGAGCATGACGTGTGGCCGCGCTCGCGCTAACCCCGCTGCAGCGCTCGTCACTGGCGCAGCCGGGTAGCGCGGCGCACACTCCGCTTTTTTTGTGGTCAATAGATCAATTTGATCTGCTAGTTAAAAAGTTACTTGTGAGGTGAAAAAGAAGGATGCAGGCAGGAGTTTTTCTGGAGGACTGGGAGATGCAGGAAGATCAGAGACAGACACGACAGGAAAATAAAAACCAAGAAAATAAAACAAAGTTCTTAAAAAATAAAATGTAGGTAGATTGATCCCACTACATGTTTGCACCATGGTTTGTACCTGTATAAAGCAATAATTTATCAGCATGTAGTAATTATATATTTGATACAATTCAGATCATCTTCAAAGCTCCGTCCCATGACCAGGGACGTATCTAAGCATTTTGGGGGCCGAGGCAAAATAGACCCCTGCCAGGTATTTTAAGTTGAAGCGCTATCTGTTTTTATTTTAGACTTTTTATATTTGCAATAAAGTCCAAAAGTGAAAAATTTATGTTATTTATTACTTGATTATTCAGGCTACCTCACAGAAGTGATCTGTTGTTAAAATTTAAAATAAAAAGGTAATTAAACAAAAAATAAGGAACATTCTGAAACTGTTTCTTCCTTTTTCTTTTTTTTTTATGTATTGAAAGTATCTGATCGGGACTCGGTATCGGCAGATTCTCAAAATCAAATGACTCGGACTAGGGGGCAAAAAAATCTGATCGAGACATCCCTAGCTGCGAGCGGCTGCGGCCCAAACGGCACCAGAACCGCTCACGGCACATGCGCAAACAGCTCGCCAGCTACTTCCCTATTAACACACGTCCGTTTTAATTTCTACACTTTTTTTCTCACACAATAACAAGGATTGTCGAGAAAGCATGTTTGCTGTGGTTATGTCAAATTATACTGATCACAAAACATTTATTTACTTTCTTTCGTTTTCCTCCACCACTCTCATAAATACCTGTGTCCTCCTGCAGCAATCCCGAGGGACAACAGACATAACAACACAATAAAAAGTCTGACTTATTGTGTAACAAATGCTATTTTTAGCACATTTTTAGGTCCGACATGTTGCTACCAGACAAGCAGTGTGAGCTGAAACTGAGTGCTACAAATGAAAAAGTCGCACAGTGTCCGCAGAACATATAGCGGACCTCCGAGTCCGCTTGCAGAAGTGACATTTACATGTGCTTGTTTCCTGGTCAGGTGCTGCAGCATCGAGGAATGTGGTGTTGTGGTAGGCAAAATCCATTTTACAGTATATACACTGGACTATGTTTTCCGCCTTACGACGTGAAAAATGGTCCCACACCTTTGACATTTTCTGTCTTTTTCGCACTCCACCAGGGTCCACGTTGTCTGCCATGGCTTAAGAGAAAGTCAAGTTATATTCGCTACTCACGTGTGCATTCAGTGCAGTGTGTATGTGCATCACTTATTTCGGTCTGGGTGAAACATGACCCGGGGCGATTGCAAAGCCATGAATTAATTAAACATGAATTAAAGGGACTATAAGGAAGTTTGACAGTCAAAACATGTATAGAAATAATAAATTTCTTCTTCATACATTCTCCTGCAATGCCCTGGTCCTGTAGAATGAGCCCTGGCATTTTTACTGTGATTCCATTTTTCTGTAAAATCACAGAAAAAGAGAGATGCTCGGGTCGAGCAGGCTGCTTCATGCGCGTTCACGCTCAGGCATAGCCCGTAGCATTTGCTATCCGTAGCTTTAGCAGCAGAGAGTGAGGTAGTGCCAACTCAACGACTTTGTCGCTGTTCCAAACGCCTAGTGATGAACCTAGCTACATTTCTGAGGACCCTTAGCTACTTTCTGTAGAACTTTCTTCTAGATATTTCCTGCAAATTAACAACAAAATAGCTATTTTCGTTGGATTGACGTTGTTTCAGCTGTCATTAAGGATATAAATGTTACAGATGCAATGAATGTCACTGGTGCTTTAGCTCATCTAGTAAAACGTCTGACTCTCAAGCAGAAGACCTGGGTTTGATTCCGGGTGTAAACACAGTTTGTTATTTGGAGTTTCTTTTTAACATTAATGATATTTTTTTAACACCGCCCAAATTTTTTAACACCGCCCAAATTTTTATTTGAGACTCGCCGAAAGGCATTGAATTCACGGATAAAAAAAGTTGTGGGTTCAACTTTCATTTTGGAACAATTTTTCAAGCAAGGAGAGGGAATGATCTGAGCATGCAGGAGGACTGACCGTCGCCCATCATAAACCTTTGTCGGCTGTGCTGAAGAGAAAGGTACAGAACCAAATTATGTAATTAATTAGCTGTGTGTTCTCCTGTCCTCTGTCCTCCAGGCCACACACACACACACACACACACACTGCATGTTCGGCTGGCCGACGAGAAAGTGCAGCTGCAGAGATAGAAGCACATTATTTTTATTAATTTGCTGTGTTCTTCTGTCCAGGACACACACACACGGAGCTGACTGTCTCAGATGTTATTTTCGTTAAGGAGTGTGCACGTACAGCATGCGCGCCTCATGCACAAGCCTACTATTGAAGCTGCCATTACGCTTTTGGCCTGAAGGGGCAATCGCGAGGATAAAAACTCAAAAGTCCAAAAAGTCCCTTTAAAACGAAGCCTCGAGCCAGAGAATTTGACTCGAGGCTTTATTATACTCTAATTATTTGAGGTACTCGAGGAATCGTTTCAGCTCCAGTACACATACATAAATCACTTAGGCTTTTAGTCATTTTTGTGAGATTTTTTTTTTTTTTTTTTTTTTTTGCCAAACCAAATGTCGTCAGCTGAGGGAGTCCTGTCAGCCTAATCAGAGAAAAATGTGAATTCTAATGCCGGCTCTGACACAGAGGAAACTTTAAATGTTTATAATTCTGCTTATGATGGACCAAAGCCGTAAAGCTTATGAGTTTGCTGCATGCCCCAGAGAGCAGAGAACAGAGCAGAGAGACAAACCAGAGGGAGAAAAGATCGGCCAAAACAGAGGGATTATGCTGCGATGTGAGGAGAAGCAGCAGGGGAGCAGCAGGTGAATTAACGATGCTACCTCAAACTTGTGTGCTATCATCACAATATTATACAGATTACTAACATGTACCAGACAATTAAAATAGCATTGGTCAGTTAATATAATATTAATACTTGACAATAATAAACTAATGAGCATCTGTCAGCTATCTCATACTCATTAATATCCGTTCACGTAACGTAGTTTAGTGCTTAGAGAGAGGGAGAGAGACGCCTGTCATCCGGTTCTGGAGCTCATGCGGGCTTCTGCAAGCTGGATCTGACCCAGAAACTAGCTCAGCTGGCTCACAGGTATTTTTAAAAAGCCACGCATCCTCTCCTGGTGATCCAGGCGGTGGTTCTGATCTGGTTCCGACCCAGACACCAGTTCCACTGGCCTGCTGAGCCACGCGTCTTTTCTGGTGGTCGGTTTTGACCTGGTTCTGACTGTGATCTGAGTTCCAGAAACCTGCCTTTAATTTTTTAAACCCCACCACGGGTCTTCGGAGCCCAGCGCGGACCTCCCTGTCCCAGTACCGACCGATGTGGGCTACGGATGTCCCGTCTTTTCGGCTGCACAAAAACACTTGCTTTCAGCTAAGAGGTTTTTGTATTTTACAAGAAAAAAAAAGAGTGTCTTTGCTTTTCCAATTCATGAATACCTTTAAACTTTTAAAATGATAAAAACATCTTCCAGAGTCATATGACCTCCCATGATGCTTCACAACACTCACTCACCCATTCACACTAGGGATGGACAATATCGGTATCAGCCGATGTTAGTCATTTTTTGACATATCGGTATCGGTCTGATATTTAAAATCGAGCTTATATTAAGAACCAATATTTTTTCCATCTCGTCTCCATTTGTTTATCTGTTTCAGAGGACGAGGTGGGTGATGTGTATATATTTAGTCATGTGAATAGTGATTATAACCATCTCAGAAGCGTAAATGTGTGTGTGGTGTGTGTACATAATGTAAATACAGCTTTAATAAATTTCATTCTGTACAAAAATCTGCTGATTTTAGATGCATTAATGTCAGTATATTGATATCGGCAAATATTGGTTATCGGCCATAACAGTGATCTTAATATCGGATATCAGTACCTGCTCAAAAATTTCATATCGGTGCATCACTAATTCACACACATGTATAAATATCACACATGTATAAATATGTGAATTCACATGCTGGTGGTGCTGAGTTACATTTTGGCCACAGCGTCCCTGGGGCACGCTGACAGAGTGGGGGCTGCCAGACAATGGCACCACCATTCCCTCCGACCACTGCCAGAGGGTAAGGAAGGTGAAGTGCCCTGCCCAAAGAAACAATGACTGTGACAAACTGAGCAGTATGAGAACCTGCAACCCTCCAGTGAATGAAAGAAGCAGAGATAAATGTGTTTCTGTTAGACACTGATTAGGTTTTATTCTTTTTCTTTTTCAGAAAATATGGGGTGAAAAACATCATCGCCACAGTTACACTGCTGGGAATTCTTTTAATAGTTATTTTTTATACGGAGCCTGAAAGTGCTTTTCCTGATGATTATTTCAACACAACCAGCCTATTGGAGACATATGCACTCACAGAAAAAAATGCCACCACCCCAGAACCAGAAACACAACCACCAAAATGTGAGCCAAATATGAATGCAGAGAATGTCAGTAACTTTGGATCTCTCTCTAATCAGATTCAGGATTTTCTTTACTATCGTCACTGTCGCAGTTTTCCCATTATCCTGGACCTCCCTCACAAATGTGGACGACCTGATAAGCCCAAAGACATCTTTCTACTGCTAGTTATTAAAAGTCCCCCCAACAACTTTGAGCACAGAGAGGTGCTGCGCAAGACCTGGGCTAAGGAGAGGTCACATAATGGGAAGAAGATTCAAACGATCTTCATTTCAGGAACAGATGGTTATGGATATGACAAAGAAAGGCTGAACAAACTCCTTGCACTGGAGCACAAACAACATGGAGACATTCTCCAGTGGAACTTCAAAGAATCACTTTTCAACCTGACTCTAAAGCAGATCCTTTTCCTGGAGTGGATGAACAGACGCTGTCCACATGCTTGTTTCCTGCTAAATGGTGATGATGATGTCTTCGCCCACACGGACAACATGGTGGAGTATCTTCAGAGCCTCGAGGACAACAATGGAACCAAGCATCTCTTTACTGGGCAAGTAATTGAAAACGCTGGCCCTATCAGATGGCCGCAAAGCAAGTACTTTGTTCCACTTCAGGTGTATGATGGAAATTCATACCCTGCTTACTGCGGTGGTGCGGGTTACCTCATGTCTGGCTACACTGCTTCAGTCATTTATGAGAAGTCAAAGTCCGTTGAAATACTTCCGATTGACGATGTCTACATGGGGATGTGTTTGGATGCAGCAAAACTTAAACCCACCACTCATATGGGTGTGAGTACACTTGGATGGTACATTCCCTCCAGAACGGTTGACAAATATCACCCTTGTTTCTTGAAAGAAGTACTTGTGATACACAAATTCTCTCCAGCTAGTTTATATATTTTGTGGCATGAAGTACACAACCCCAAAATCAAGTGTGGTACTCAACTGTTAAAATAATGAAAATCTCTTTCTTTTGACATTTCACCTGGTTGTATTTTAACCCTCCCACTGTCCTAACGGGTGTGATGACCCCATGAAGAAAGTTGACCATTGAGCAGGGTTGATGGTTTATCTCTTGGGTCCATGTGGCAGGGGTGAGGAGTGAGCACCACCTCACCCCTGTCATGTGGACTTCAAGGGATAAACCATCAATCCTGCTCAATGGTCAACTTTCTTCGTGGGGTCACCTATAAAGTCAGTGGGAGGGTTAAAAATGTCGATCCAATAAATTATTTTGTTTTTAAACTTACGTAATTTTTATTCTCAAATGGACATAAGCACAATAACACTGAGGGATATAACCAAAACATGTAATCTGGCACTACTAAGAATTTTGTTAGGAACATAGCAATTCTGAAATAGACTAGTTAACCATTTTGTGAGACATTCTCTTGAACAAACTTTGATCGCTCTGACATCACACAGTCTCATCATGAAGATCTTTTATTTAATCACAAGTTGACACAATTTCCCAAAGTCCCAATGAAATGTTTTTTGGACATTAATAATCAGTGCTCCTGCATCTTTGTATAAAGGAGAAGGAGACAAGAGTCTACCAACGTGAATGAGAGCCTGAAATGCTGGAGTGAGTGTGTGCATGTAAAACTGTTTACCCATGCAAGCATGCGGGAAACAAAATTGCTGAGAAACTGACATTCTGGTGTTTTTGTGTGTGCGTGCGTGTGTGTGACCTCAATAGTAATTTATAATAAATGTAAAAAATGAAGCTGACTAATTAGCAGATTTTGTCTGTTGTTGTTTTTTTTAGAACATAACTCCCACGATAAATAAGAGGCCACTGTAAATTATTGCTTTTATATGCGTTTGTTGCTGTTGTATGTTTTTGTGCTGTGAAATAATTAATGTGTAAATACTATAGAAGTATGTGTTGTTGAAAAATATTACATTGTTTTAAGTTATTACAATAAAAGTTAACATATCACAAATTTTGTATACACGTGTCGTGAACACCATAATTTTGTCACGTTGAGGAGCAGGAGGTTAGGACCCAAGATGCAGATCCAGGATGACACGAGGCAGAAATGTTAAATAAAGAAGAATCCTTTATTTTGGATGACAAAATAAAAATCCAAAAAGGGCAGGAGGCAAAAACCCAGTAACAAAAATGAAGAAGGAATAAATCCAAAAGCTCACTTTATGAGCAAAGTACCAAAGACCAAGAGGGAGAGACAAAACCAACGCTGACATAAACAACAATGGACCAACAAGACACTGAGACAAGACAGGGCTTAAATAAACTGGGGCATGATAGGAGGCAGATGAGCTGCAGGTGTGTGGGGAGAGGACCAGGTGAAAGCAATACTTAATCAGGGAGGGAACTCACATGACCTAAGAAAAATCCTAAAAACAAGAAAAGCAACCACATAACTAATATTCTAAAGGGAAGAAGAACTACAAAGACTGGTGGGACAAAACATATAAAAGAGACTAATAAAATGAAAAGCTGAAACTATAAACACTGCAGAGGGATGACTGGAGAAGACTAAAGGAACACAGGACCTGAGAGATATATTTGGAAGGCTGAAGACCAGGGGACAAATGAGGAACACAAAGAGACACATAAATGAGACGCAGACAAAGGACAAAGGGTGCTATGAAACACAAAAAGAGAACCTGGAGTGGGAACTGGAGGGGCTGGGGAACAAAGGGACACAGAACATGACAAATTTTAATTTCATGACACATGATTTTGTATAGTGTGTATTTTTATTAAACTATTTTGGGGAATTATAACAGAAAATATGTCTTTTATTGTCATTATTAAGTAGGGCTGCACAATACATTGCTTATGTATCGTCATCGCAATATCAGCATGCGCATTACGCATATTGCAAAGAACAGAAAAAACTGCAATGAATGTTATAACAGCTGAAATGTTTGCTGCACATAACACATTTTGTCAATCAAACGAAAGCATGACGTTTTTGACAAATCAAATACAGCCCTTAACACATTTGGCCAATTGGGTGAGTTCTTATCTTTGGTAACGTCAATGTTTATGTTCCTCGCATTGCATCACGAGAATGTGTGGCCAGAAACAACATATTTTGCCGATAATTTGGTTGTTTTGCATGTTTGGAGGAGAATTTAGCAAAGCAGGTGGATCTTTCTTGCTGTGTGGTTGGTTGTTCGGCCGTGGGAGGCTTGACTAAAAAGTTTTATTGGAATTTACTTCGTAAACAATCGCAAAATACGTAAGAGATGATAAGAAGCCACCAGAACTGTCCGAAGAAAGCCTGGACTCCTGCAGCAGCAGACAGATTGTGAGGCTCTTTGTTCATTTGTCCTTGTGACTAAGTATTAACTAGAGAAGATGTTTGTAAAAACATTCATCTTCGTGTATTGTTAAATCCACAGAGTCATGTTATTTTCCCGTGCTGATTCGGGAGTCTCAACCCACGATCATTATAATAAAAATAAAGAAAGATATAAACACACTGATTAGTGAAGACTTACACGGCTTTGTAGTTGTAGTGAGGATTTATCCGTTTTCTTTGGCTGTCACCCACAGGTGATGTAAACAACGCTGTGACTGCTTGTTGAAGTTGACTGCTGCTATTAGCATGACCACAGCTTTCTGTTTTCAAGAGAGATCGGCTCAGCTTTCCTTAAAACTAATTAATCATAGGCCTCCAGATGTTTGAAAGCCTTTAATTTTTTGTAAGTCAAGGCTCCAGGGCTTTCAATTGAATAGGAATAAATGTCTCCCCAGTAGATTTGTGAAAAGAACACAGGCGAATGGGACCAATGTTTTTCATCATCTCAGAGCTCATACGAATTTATAATAACTTTAATTTTGTCTTTAATACAGATTTTAAGCTTCTCTTTAAGTCTCCTTCTGTCTTTAGGAGGTTAAATGTTTATATATCAGGGATTTCGCTTGCAAACTCTCTTAAAGGTTTTCATCGCGTATTGACAGCAGGTCATTTTGTGTGGTTTTTTTTTTTTTTTTTTGCCACCCAGCCCCTCACGCGTGCGCACAAAGATTTAAAAGGTTGTCAACAAAGATCCTCCTATGGGTTAGATACCCGCCCCCTATGCAGACGGATCTTAATTTGGATGGTGAGTAAACAGCTGAGTTAGCGTTGTTCTGCTCTTTCTGCTCATTCTGCTTCTCCCGGGATCCACTGATTTCTTTTTCTTTTTCCCTTTCCTCACATCTTTTGATCAGAATTTTTGCTTTTCCCATTTTTTATGATATTTTTAGTCATTAGAAATTGTTTTCTTTGTTTTTGATTTATTAATTTTTTTTGTTTTTGAGTTAAGTATTTGTTTATTTATTGCAAATCATATCGTCATCACAATATTAATCACTTATTGATCATCGCAGGTGTTGGGGTTATTAGGAGCGAACAATTCGTAAGCTTCAACTTACTTTTGGATTCTTCAATAAATTCTGTAAATATGAGAATATTTACTGATTTATTAATTAATTAAGATATTCTTAGATATACGGGGCACCATTCCCTTCAAACGGGAAAAAATTGAATCCAAAACTCTTATCAGTCTTTCTTGAAGTTCGTAGAATCCTTGGAGCAGAGACTTCTCTTCGACACAACAAAGCTACGGGAGGCAAAATTCTGAATTTTATAACGTTTAATTAACAATTTGTCAAATGAATAAACAATGGAACAAATGAATAATAACCACGTGATATGATTGAAGATGGATGTTTTTGCGTGTGATGGAGGATGTATGAATGGGGTCCTTTGTTCTCACAAAGGAGTAGAGTGTGTGTGTGTGTGTGTGTGTGTGTGTGTGTGTGTGCGTGTGTATGGATTCAAAATGGAGTCTTGAATACAAGATGGCTGACCCCTTTGTCTGGCTAAAGTGGGGGTGGCAACTTGCACTTTAACTTCCAAAGCACTTAGAACCAGTAGTAACTTAACCTTAAAATCACTCAAAACATTTCAAAATGATCATGAAGCTTCACCAAAGATTAATCACGAATTAATATCTTTTAGTTTAACCACTTGGCCATAGTAGGAAACATTTAAAGATACCAAACAATGATTAATAAGCAGTTTATTCTTTCAAAATGACCCGACGGACGTGTTTGGGAACAAAAGAGGAAAACATGAAGCTACTTTTTAAGCAATAGCGCGGTTTTATTGCTTATTCTGGACTATAGAGGAAACGGAAGAAGAAGGAGAGAAAGAGATGAGTTTCTGATCACCAGAAGAGCGAAGCGTCCCTCACTCTTTGAGTTGACGGTTCTCCGTGTTTCTCCGCAGTTTGGCGTCGTCCGTCGGTTTGATGGAGTTGTCGCTTTCTCCGTGAGTGTTTGGCGTTCTCCATGAGTGTTTCTCTACGGGCTGGACACAAAGAGAACGAAGTTTCTTTTGTGCTGAGTTTGACAACTTACAGCGTCTCTGAGAGCTGGATGGAGCTCCGCTCGTTCCCAGTCAGATCCTGATGGAGTTGGAGTGGCTTTGTAGCGGTTGCGTGGCTCAACTTGGGCACTTAGAGCTTCCGCGTGCTCAAGGGAGTCGGAGCGTTCGACAAGCGTGTCCTTACCGCCAGGTATCCTGGGCAAAAGAACGAAGTTTCTTTGTTTCGTTGATGATTTATAGCTTGAGTTCGCGGGAAAGCGTCCATGAGCTCCCGCCTCCCGCAGAACGTGTTTCTGGTATTAGGCGGTGACATCATCCCAATGCTTACGTGTGCAAAGCATCATGGGAAATGAAGTTTCTTGGCGCTGATGTGATTATTTGCTTTTCAGAGCAATTTAAGCGCAGTCATTTTGGAGAAAATCACTGCATAGTAATTTCCTCATGAGGTCAGACCCTCAACACAGGTTTTCCTAATACAGTATAGTACTACTGTTAAGTTAAAGTTAAACCTGAATTTTTACAGCAGGTCAGTTGAGCAGAATAAAACATTTAAGTCCAAGAACACTAAGCCGTTCCTCAATACTCAACGGCCCTAGTACGTTCTTGTGTACTAGACAAGTACATTCTTGGCTGGGACACCAGAAAGTCTGTTCTACCAAGTACGAGAGGACGAGTACGACATTTGGAACAGAACCGTACTCTGTTGTGTCCTGGCAACACGTGTTGCTTCTTGCTACAATTAAAAAAATGACCTGACAAAAAATAAAAGTCTTGTTTGTTCCTTAAATAATAAAATAACAATGAAAACGTGTTATATGCATTATACTTGGCCCACTTTTATCACAACTAATAAAATACTACCATTTCCTGCTCTTTATTGAATGAAAAAAGCTTTTTTCATCAGAACAGAGCTACAGTGCTTTTATTTTGATAGTGGGTTAGCTATTAGCATTTTGAAGGATCATGAAGAGTGAAACTCAAGCACACATCAAAATCTACAGTTTGCACACAATTATTTACAATAACAGACAACTTTTTATTATTTTATTTATGTTTCTAATATAAAACATTACAGTTATTAGCTTTCTCCTCTAACGTTCGCGGTTTGCGACCCAATGCATTATGGGAAACTTTGCTGTCCCAAGTCCGCAGAAGGATGCGAGGATGCATCTTCGATACAATGGGCGGAGCACGAACACATCTGGGAACATTGAGCAAACTTGCCATTATGCATATTTAGGATTGGAACAGTCCTTGGGCCATCATTGATGACGTTTCATAAGGACCTGCATACACAAGTTTGGACAAGTATGCATATTGAGAAACAACCCTAGATTCTGAGAATTCAAGTGTTGTTGAGATTAAGGTGGAGAAAAGAAGTACTCATATTTTAACCCTCTCACTATCCTAATGGGTGTGACCCCGCGAGGAAAGTTGACAGTTGAGCAGGGTTAATGGTTAATCCCTTGGGTCTATGTGGCAGGGGTGAGGAGTGAGCACCACCTCACCCCTGCCACATGGACCTCAAGGGATAAACCATCAATCCTGCTCAATGGTCAACATTCCTCGCGGGGTCACCCATAAAGACAGTGGGAGGGTTAATAAAGGAGTTCACATTGAGAAACCTATCATTTCCTCAAGGTCAAACAATCTAAATCAGAAGCACCAGATATTATTGCACAAGTGAAACTATCAGGCATTTCCTTAGATGTCGTTGAATGTTTAAACCTTAAGTGTGTACTTAACAGTGTCAGGTGTCAAGGTGAGCTCTCATGACAACTGATGCCTTTTCAAAAACCAAAAAAAGTGGTTAAAATTTTCTTCTCTGAATCATCATATATGTGATGTCAATGTTCAAAGCTGACCTTTAAGATAGTTCTTTTTTTTAAGTGTTTCTCAAAACCAGCTAAAGTTGAACTTGATTTACAGGAAATAAAAGTATGAAAACCGATAATATGCAAAGATTACAAGGACACACCCAAGTCATTTGCATGTTACTTTGAATCTACTGTTTTGTTTTGTTTTGTTTTGTTTTGTTTTGTTTTGTTTTGTTTTGTCTCTATTGTCTTTGGCTTTGGCCATGACTCTTTTCAGAGTTCATTGGAAAAAGTTATTCTCTTATTTGCATCTGCATATTGCAAAATGGTCTTTGAGACCATTACAGTTCCACACACACACACACACACACATATATATATATATATATGTTTATGTTTATTTATTTGGCAGACGCTTTTATCCAAAGTGACTTACAATTTATAACCTATAGGGCATGTTGTGATCTGTGGGGGAAACTGGAGTACCCGGAGGAAACCCACGCATGCATTTGGAGAACACGCAACTCCACGCAGAAAGGCCGCAGCCGAGTCTCGAACCTGCAACCTTCGTGCTGCGAGACAACAGTGCTAACAACTGCGCCACCATGCAGCCCATATATATATATACACCTCGTGCACCCTCAAGAGTGCACCACACTTAGGGAATCCCTGCTCTAAAGCATGGAACTCATTCATGTAAATGAAGTAAATAAAGTATAGCTGTGACTTAATGCTTCCTACTCTACCTGCATCAAGTTCCTATGCTGTGGAATAAAACAGTCTAAAGATAGTAACTGTCAGGCTCACTGAAATTCTGAAGTCACTAGTCTTTACAGACTTATTTTTGCAATAATCAGGATTTTCAACATCTCCTTGCATCACTATACAATCATGTAAAGGTAACTATAACAAATATACATTAACAGTTGTATTGTTTCACACTTTTAGGTAACTTCTACAAAAATGATTATAATGTGTGTTAAACTTATTTTAATCACTCACAAAACAGTTCAGATGTTATTTAATTATCTATATAAAAATGTTAGTATGACAGCACAACTTTGGTAACTTTCCCGAGGTTAAGTACTATCATGTGATAAGCAGGAAGTAAAAGGCTTGATGTAATTTTACACATAAATGAGAAAGCCATTTGCAGTAACATAAATAATTCAAGATGCTGACATTATATTCTTCTTGGAAGACTTAGTAAATATACTAATTCTTTGTAATGGTAAAATGACCTTTTTTTTGTTTGTGTCCCATTCATGTAAAGCAATCAGAATTGATGTCTGAGTGCCAAAGACAAGCCATACAGTTTTACTGTCACAGGTAGAGCAGTGCTTTATTAGAAAGATTTTCCCTAAACTCAAATGTGGTATCTAATATTTTATTGGTACACTTTCAGGATGTTCGATATTATTGGCCTACTACTATTAGCGGCCAATAAGGGTATTAAAATGTAATATTAGAAATGATCTGTTTTTACTGTTTTAATGACTCAACGTTTACATACCATGCAGATATTAGTCTACGAACTCTTCAGCTACTTCTCTTCTCACTCATATAGGGACCCCACATATACTGGTATTGGTTTAAATCAGTTTTGGAAATGAAGCACCAAGATTGTATTAGTATGTGTCACGTTGAGAGCAGGAGGTTTGGCTCAGGCAGGAGCGGTTGAATAAATGAAAAAATCCTTTTATTAGGATGATGAGTAATTTCCAAGTGCAGGAAGCCAAGACAAAAACCAAGCCAAGGACCTTGAGTTACTAGAGGAGGACAGAACAACGCTGACAAAGACAATGGACCAACAAACACTGAGGGACAAGACAGGGTATTAAACACTTAGGGGAGCAATCAGGGGAACAGGTGACAGGTGTGAGGAGTGAGGTCAGGAGGGAAGACAGGTGCACTAATAAACTAAATGGGGAAAGAACTTAAGCAGAGGGGAAGATAAACCATAACCTATAAAACACTAAATAACTAAACCTAAAGACTAAGGGCAAAGATAAACAACTAATGACTAGAGGGGTGAGGAGGACTAATACAAATAAAGTGACTAGGAGGAAACATGAGGGAAGCCTAGAGGGAGCTGGAGAACATAAGGAGACACACAGAGCACAAAGGAACACATGAGGGGAACGCAGAGGACGAACAGGAGGGGGCTGGGGACCAAGGGGACACAGAACATGACAGTATGTCTGATATCGGTTGAAAAGCCAAATACCAGATGTCCCAAGTAAAATAACTTTACTCTTTGAGACTTTTTCCCAAATTGTTCAAAGAAATTAGAGGTGTTAAACTATATTATTTGCTTTTAACCTTATGTCGTTTTGTTGGTAACTAGACCACAATGACAGAACGGAAACATAGGATCTGGCAAATCTGTCAAGAATTTGACAATTATGGAAAAGACTGGTTACGATTTTGTGAGCCATTTATAAATTTTCATGACTTGATGATCAATTCACTCTTACATCTCAACGTCTCAACATGAAGTAGTATGTATGCTTTTTATCTCAAGCCAGCATGCATTTTGTTAAGTCCTAGTGAAATGTTTTGTTGGGTTTTGGGGCAGAGACACATGACTCTACCCCTAAAGCATGTGTTTAATAAGAGCCAACAGAATTCAGCCTGGTTTAAAGCTGCAATAGCAAAAACAAGCTAGTGTTTAATCACAGTCACGGAAGACTCACCCCTCCTGTCGGTTATCATCCCACCTGATACCAGAACCTGCATTTCCAGTCTAAAAGAGAAAGTGCTAAATACCAGTCGCTGTTGTCTGACTTCAAACTGTGTTTTTCGTTTTGGGATTCTAGTATTTTGTCCTAAAGTTTAAATCGTAGCAGCCAACTGTTTCTCCTTCTCTGACATTATTGAGCGGAGAACCTCTCACACCAGTGGTGTTCTGTTGCTAAATGTTCAAGCGAGTAATGAGTGGAGGACCCACATAAATGTGGAAGTGTGGTGATACAGGCAACCGAATGGTCCAATCGGTTTTGTACTGTGCCATGTTTTTGGCTGGATTTTTTTAATGTGAGAATCACTCCATTTATTTTTTGTTTTTTCTTAGTAAACAGTTTACTAACCAATACATATGGACTTTAAAACCACAGAGACTTTAGAAAGTGAGACAAAATGATTCCCAGAAGCTTTGGGCTATTTGTCTGGTGAATCTTTCAGATAAAAACTGTTATAGCAAATCTGCCAAACAGCTAGGTTTTGAACGGAAATACGGTCAGGGAACACTCGCACCTCCTCTCGGGTATCTTCCCTGAAATGCTTCTGCTGGAACTGCAAACCCACATTGCCAGAGAATACCAGATAGTGCTAAACACCAGTTGCCGTTTTCTTGGTATAAACGTATTTTGTTGTCCGTGACGGCAAGTTGGAGTGGTAGTAGCCGGCTGCTTCTCCTTCTCTGGTATTACTGATCTGAGAACGTCTCACACCAGTGGTGTTCTGTTGCTAAATGTTCAATCTAGTAATGAATGGAGGGGAAGAGTGGTGGTTCGGGGAGACCGACAACTAGATGGTCCAATAGGTGCTTTTGGTCCAAAATGTGTTATTGGCAAAGATTTTTAGGCAAATGCAAGAGAACCTCTTTTTTTTCTTATCAACACAATATATGTAAAGCTATAATATGTTATAACATTGTTAAGAGGCATGAAAAAAATGGTTTAAGCTAATTTGTTTTCCCAATTTGCCATTGTAGTGTTGAGCCTTTCTCTCCCCATTTATCCGTCAACAGCTCTAATCTGATTTCTGCTTGTTTTTCAATTTCCATCTTGATCGCTGTTGTGGAAATATTGTAGCTCAGTTTTGCACGCCTTCTTTTAGTGTACTTTTGACTTTAAACCACTAAACCTTATTAAAACTGAAAGCTTGAGATTTACTTGTATAAAATTGTATTTTGCAATAAGAATGTTTATTTGCACATTTTCTAAGTACATTAAATGTATGATCTCTTGTGCAAATGTCACTTAAAGATGACACTTTGCACTAAGACTTACCCCCAAATTCCACTACCTCCGCTCCGCTCCGCCTTCCGCAGCCACTCGCTTCCGAACTCAATTTTTCTTGGTACCCGCTCTACAACGGCTCCGCTCCGGTGCGGAGACCTGAGGTGGGCAAACAAGCATGCGTGGGATTTTCGAGATCTTGCGATACAGTCCAAGCAATAAACGTGGAAGTTAGATCCAAACACCCGTTGTGTGGGAGAAGCATCGGCATGAACTGTTTAATCTGCCCATCATTTGTGTTGAGAGATCAGCAGTGTTTGGATCAACAAAGTGTGACTACTTTGATAGTAGAAACTGTATTTATGGCTTACTTTTATGCATTTAAACTTCAGCCGCCATTGATAGTTGTTAAAAGTTGTTAAACCTGTGCATATGAAACAAAAAACGCCTTTTGTTTATCGATTTATTGTGAAAAACGGAAGTTGTGCTTGCTCCTTTTCCAGTTGGGCAGTTGTGATTTCTGTCCATTTACTGCGGAGGTGCTCCGGCGTCCGGCGAAAATAGGATCGATTCTATTTTTGCCGGACGCCGGAACAGAGGGCAGCGCACGGCGCCGCACTGCCGGAGCACGGCCCCAGTAGTGGAATTGCTCTGATTGACTACAACGGGACCGATTTTGCTCCGGCGTTCGTGTCGGAGCGGAGGTAGTGGAATTTGGGGGTTACCCCTTCTTTCCACCGGAGCTGTGACGGATCCGTCAGCAGCACGTCATAGCTGCTGATAGGAACCGCTGTGGTCAACAGAACCTTTTCCACCGGAGCCGTCAGCAGCGCGAGTCGGCCACGTCTCAGGAGCAGCATGTCGCGGCCCTTACGCACCGGTTCTATTTCCTACACACTACGCCTCTGAAACGGATCAAGTTCAACATTTTTGGGGAAGGAAAGACAGGAAATCGGACGGGAAATGGAGCGAAGCTTCCAGAGATTTTCAGAATAAAGAAACGTACTGCCTTCTGGTTGTTTTACTTAAAAAAAAGTTATCACCTAGCTAGCGGTCTCCTTTGTTTTTCCATAATGGACGACGAAAGGTTGATTACTGAAGTGATTACTCCTGCTTGTTGTTGTGTTTGCTGACAAAGTCACACGTGATTTTGCTAATGTCACGTGACTTCGTGCTCTGTCGGTGACAGCTGCTCCCCTGCTGCTTCGCGTCTCATGGGAAGGGCCAAGCAGCAGCGTACGCGACTCGCGAGCAAGACGTGCTGCTGCAGTAAGTTGCTGCTGACGGCTCTGGTGGAAAGGAGGGGTAACAGTTAGTCTTTTTATGGTTGTAATTTGCAGCCCTTTAGACACAATGTGTTCTAATGCACTTGATGGCTTTGCAATGAATGGTTAATGGATTCTTTTTATGAGAGCACTGTGAGGGATTTGAGAGCTGAATGGGTCCTGGTGTTTTGCTTTTCTTTCTTTTTTCAAATTATTTTGAAAAACTGACAGACAGTAGATTAATATGTGAAACACATGTTGTAGATTAATATTTGCAAATATGTAAATTAAATCACCAAGATTTTGCACTTGTACATTAACAATAGGAAATAGCATGTCATTAACTGTGCAGTAATATAATAGTTTTTATGTTTACGGAGCATGTTCTTTGCTATTATAAATGTTAAAAATTATGTTTTAAACTTTTTATTGCTTACTCACATCCTCAGGGGCGGTCCTAGACTATTATATAAGAAGAGTGTGACAGCTCATCACTGTCACATGTTCAGCTGCGCCTCTAGTGAGTCCACACAGTGATACCCTTATCTGCACTGAGGTTAGCACATGGTGAAACTCAGAAAATTACAAGATGGTGCAAAAGTTAATTTAATTCATTAAAAGCAAAAGGGGCCCCGAGAACTGATGCATGATTACACTTTTTCAGAGATCTGATATTTCTCTATTTTAGTTTTGTTTTATTGATTTCATGTAATATTTTAAATGTCTGAAATTTTGAATGTGGGGTTTTCATCAGCTGTACAACATAATCGTCACAATTGTAACTAAGACTGAAATACCAGGCTTTGCAAGTTGAGTCTGTCTCATACATTAGTTTCACCTTTTAAGTTGAATTACTGACATAAATTAACCTTTGCACCATATTCTACTTTTTGAAGTTTTACCTGTAGTTTCTTCTGCAGTTAGCTATAAAACTATATCTCACTGATAACCAGGGGACATCTGGGGAAATAATCTGGATGCAGAGAGTGTACAAAGCTGTTCTAGCTGCTAAAATCTTTTAATTTTTTTTATTCCTATTCAAATACTAAGGGGTAGATATAATAAAACATTTGACAGGAACTGGAAATTGACTATCACATCTGACTTGGATAGCTCTGTCGTTTTAATTTCCTGGAACATAAGAAAGAAGATTCAAAGTGCTGAAGATAGTTCCAACATGTCAACATCAGAAGAAACGTCTTCTCAGTCTCCTGCACGCTGACCAGCAGCTCTTTATCAGTGGTAGGAGAACGTGTTTTATCCAGACAGCAACACGATGAACCCAGCTACCGTCTGCGCCCCTGATCGGTGTCAGGGTGCAGAGCGCTCTGACAGTTCCTCCTGTCTGTCGGGTCTCTGTGAGGAGTAAGTGGGGGATTTTCCAGGGAGAATATAGGGAAAGGATAGGGAAAAGGGGGTAAAATTGGGGAAAAAAATTGGGACACAGGGCAGGTTTGCAGGTAGCGGAAAAACTGGTGTGAGACACAACAGACTGTGACGTGACACCCTGACTGCTACTAAACTCGATGACATGATGATAATTTAGCTACTGCTGGCTAGTAGTCTACGGTTCTATGCTAATCGGAGATTTTGAAAAGTACAAAAAATCTAATCAAAAGTACATACCTCTCTCCTTTGTACCTTTGTTTATTATTATTATTTTCTTCTTCTTCTTTCTCTCAAAATGACGTCTGTGACTTCTGCTGCTGCATCGTCCTCGGTGGTTTAGCCGTTTATACCCGTTTTTGGTAGCCTAGCCTGTCAGACTCGTCCTCTGTTTATTTCTACACAGAGATTTAGTCTGGTTACTCACAGGCAGAGAGGCGCATGAGGGGCAGGACTAGCCAACTCAAAAATAACTCATCAGAAAAAAGGCGGGAATGCCGACTGTACCGCGCGACGCTGTAGTTTTTTAGCTGTAGTCAAAAATGGTGTCTGGCACCAACATCTGGTTGTCCTGGGAACAAATTTTTCCAAGATAAGTTAGCCGTAAATGACGCAATGAACTTGGAATTCCAAGCTGCGAGCTCGTAGGTTTCAGAAGACACAGAGACCCCAAATTTAAAGATGACTGAGCCCAGTGCTGCCAGGAAGTAATTATTATCTTTATGTTTTTCCCATTTATATGTTCTGTTTTCTTTCTTTTTGCTATTTAACAGCACCGATAAGTTGTTTATTGTTGTTATCAATAGTTACGTTGTTGAAAAACTTTGCATTGCCGCCAGTGTTTATGTTTTTTATTTTCCTGGCGTTTATATTTTTAACCTTTGTTTTGTAATGTTTTTTTGGTTGTATGTGGCAACTGTCGAAGGGCATGTGTGTCACTATTATTTAGATGCAGAGAATACTTGGTTAAAAATTTTTTTTGGTTTAGTACTCAATAACACTGGTGGCATCCATGTTTTCCGAGTTGGAAGCTGGAATGCAAAACAAGCCTGTTACGTCATTTGCTGCTCGGAAATTCCAAGTTCTGAGGACAACTGGAACGCACAAAAAGGCTTGTGGCACTTCTACTTGTTGTGGTTTTAAAGACATATTCAAGTCATTTAAAACGGGCTACAGCAAACTCTGCTTCAAACGCCATCTTGAATGTTTATTTGAAACTCAGCTTTGTGGTGTGTGACTATGAGTTACATGCAGCCAGTAACCCTTTTAAAACCAGAATATTCACAATAACCCGGTTCCGCAGGTTCATGTAAACACCGCCAAAAACCCGGATATGCTCATACACCTGGGGTAACCCTTTTCTAACCCGAATGTTTGGTTGTGAAAACACATATCGGGATATCCCCATCAAAGCGTGTGTTCTGCACATGCTCTGTTTGCAAGGAATCTTGGTCTTTTGAGTAGCGAGATGTCTTGTATGCGCCAGAACACCGGAAGTAAACAACAAGTTGGGAGCAACATGGCGAGTCGCGGCACAGCACCACACTTTTGGAGTGACGAGGAAACTAAAGCGCAAACAAACGCGGTCGCTATCTCTTCCGAACTGGGAAACATGTTGTTGTTTTCACGGATACCGGAACAAGAAGAACCGGAAATGACGCATATTGCGTCTGGACGTAGTCCATACGTCCTGACGCTACCCCAACGTCCGCATTTAAATCGGGTTATGCAAGTTAGGGGTAACTCTTTCTATTTATGCTTGTAAACGGGTTATTCTGATCAACTCAGAAACCCGAATACCGACCTTAACCCGATCATAACCCGGATATTGGCTGCATGTAAATGTAGTCTATGCTGCTCAGCGCTGATTGGCTTGGTTAGAATTCTCGGGGGTGGGGTTATTTGAATAGAAGTGTTCCCAGACCCATGGGCTGGCTGGTCAGGCTGTCTTTGGTTCATACACAGAACCTGACCATTCTCCCGCATGTGTCTGCTAGCAGGTTCTGATAAGAACAGGGCAGGCAGCCGAGCTCAGAATAGGATTGAAAAGAGCTGGGTGGGAATATCACTAGCTTGGTTCAGTAAATTGGAGTAATCTCTTTTTATATTTTTTTTTATACTGCAGAATGCAGATATAAATGGACAGCAGAACGTTATGTTTTTTTCTTTTTCTTTGGCTAAATTGGGGTGGTGTGTAGGGTGACCAGATGTCCCGCTTTGTGCGGGACAGTCCCACACTTTCATTACTTTTCACATGTCCCGCAAATTGAGACTCATGTCCCGCATTATTGACAGTTTCCCGTTTCGAGTTTCAACCTTGTAGAAGAAACTGTGGAAAAATCTGCCTGTTGCTGTCAATCAAACGGAGGCGGGATTTTATCGCAGATTCGGAGCGTATGTGGAGCACGCCCGAACCACCAAAACAAGCATGAGTGAGCACGGAGGAGAAAATGCTGCAAACTCGTGAATTAAACGTGTTCAGAAATACTCGACAGAGTCTTTGTTGTTTCTGTCATTCTTTCATGTTTCGGCGCAGAGTCTGATATGAGAGGTCAAAAGCAGGTTTTCCAGTAATTAGACAGGTCCATGTTAAACACAGTGGAGGCAAGGCCGGATTATAATAAGGGCAAACTGGGCACAGGCCCAGGGGCCCACAGACATAAGGGGGCACACACAATCAGCAGTCTTTTTTTTTTTTGTGCAGCAGTCTTAACGTTGGAGAAAAAAGTTGACAAGTAATTAAAATTGCACCCACATTTTCTAAGTTAACACACATTTCTTTTCACAACAGTAGGTTTTGCATACTGTTCCCCTGCTTCAGCCCTCTCCCCCTTCCCTTGCGCGGCGGCCGCAAACTCACTGATGCGCCTGCAGCCTCTCAGAGTTCCTGCTGATCTAAACATTGAAAGAATCATTTAAATTTCTGTTCCTCACTTCTGATTACCTTCAATGGTGTTTGTTGCAACCACCAGGTACAAAAACTAACTTGTTTTTATTTGACTATTTTTCTGTCCTGCCTGTTTATTATCTTCCTGCATCTCCTCTCAATCCTTAAGAAAAACTGCTACCTGGCTTCATATATATTCACCTTATGAGTTACCTTTGAACTGCAGATCAAAAAGATCTATCGACCGCAAAAATAGTGGAGTGCGCGCCGGCCGCACCAGTGAGGTGAAATCACAGGAGGACGAAACAGGTGATGCGCTCCGCTCCGCAGCAGCGAAACACATCAGGCACAAATAAAAGTCAAAAAGCATGAAAGGATATGAGCCGACGTGAACGATTGCATGTTAACTTTGTTTTTGAGGTGGCAACACTTTGAGAATGTTGCTGTGGCCGTGCTCAGGACGCAGCTGTCTGGAGCACGTCAACGATCAGAGATCTGTGCCTCTCACCTCAAAATAATACCAGCAGAGTCCACGTGAATTATGTAATATAAATATAACCAGGATCATTTCTGGACTAAAAAACAGTCTACAGTCCAGCTTCTCTAATGTGTTTGTGGCCCTGCAGATTTTTCAAACTCTACCAGTTACAAATTGAGAAGGGGAACAATCATTTCACAAATGGCAAGAATAAAAAATGAACTGAGAACAACACAAACTCAACAGCGCCTCAGTGCACTGTCACTGATGGCTATTGAATCTCAGCTTGTCAGGAAATTGGACTTTGATGACATTGTAAATGAATTTACTAATAGAAAGGCCAGAAAGCAGTTTTCTGAAGGCAAGAGAGGAGACCAACAATAGGAAACAAAAAGAGGAGGAAGGAGGCAGGAGACAAACAAAAAACATGCAGATATTACTTCTTTGCAAACTTTTCAATAACTGTATAATCTTTTAAATAATCCTGCATTACTTTCTGTTGTAGTTTGACAGTGGGATCTGTTTTACAGCAGACTCATTCGCACCCACTGTCCCACAGATTGACAACATTTTTGTTAGTACAGACAGAAGAGAAGACATGAGCGCTGTGAGAAAGAGAGAGACATAAAAAGAGGAGAAAGGAGAGAGGACAGAGGAAGAAAGACAAATGAGTGAGGCACAACAGGAAAATCATCAGGTATGAGTGTTTGTGATTACGTTATAAAACTATTTTGACCTGGAGGTAAATGCTTTTGTATCAACATAAGTAAGTGATTTTTAATACTGGCAATGTTATGAAATGTCTAAAAAGTGCTACTGGGTGACAGTAATGTTGGAGGAGGCTGGGTGGGGTGGGGGTGTGGGGGTTAGGGGCCCTAAGCACATTGTGCCCAGGGGCCCCTGCAATGATAAGCCGGCCCTGAGTGGAGGTTCTAACAGACAAGGTGCTGCGGTTTCAGATACCTACATACATGCTGAGCCCTTAAAGCACAGTGAAGAAATAATGAGAGGATAAATGGAAGCTTTGATCTCTTATTCTCAGAAATTTTAGGCAAAAAGTAATTTTTATTAGATTAGATCTGAATTTTTTTAGTGATTAGAATTTGATGTTTATTCTCTAACCTAAAATCTAGAAGAGATGTGTTGTTTAAAAAAACGTTTTGTTTCTGAATTATGAAAAAATAGCAAAAAAGTATAGATATTTTTTCTACGAGATGCAGATTTTAGTGGAAAGTTAATTAAAAACTAACATGAATAGATCTTAAAAATATTACTTTTACTGTCATTCTGTTGTGAAAAACATTCAATGAAAACTCTGAAAAGCTGCTTAAACCTGCATTTTTTTTTTATTATTCTGGGTCTATCTATATTATTAAAATGATCAGAGCCACTGCAGAAGGCCCAAAGAGCCTGAGTTATGTTGTGGTAACGTGAGAGAAACTGTGAAATAGTAAAGTGTTTGCTGTATGCTTGTTCATGTTGAATTCAAATAAAATATATACAAGAAATATATGATGATAAGAAGGATACTAATTGTATGTATATGTAACAGTGATGTTAGGGCTAAAAGGCAGAATATATGTTTTGTTTGTTTTTCCTCATTACATAGGAACTTCACGTTGTCCCACATTGAGTAGTCTCTGTCCACATTTAGCAAGTTGGGTTCTGGCCACCCTAGTGGTGTGGGCGCAGTTTGGCGCTCCTCTCTGGATGGCGCCCCAGGCGGACGGACCGCCACTGGACATCCTTGTTGTTCAAAGACAATGCATGTAAAATACTATTAAGAACTGCGTTGTATGAATAAAAATAAATGTTTTAAGTTATTAGAATAAAAGTTAAATATCAAAAAATGCTGGTAGGCTACTGGTGACATTTGTTCAAAACAGCTTTAAATCCTGAAACCTGCTCTTGTTTGGTGTGCATCTTTGTTACCAAACTATTCTGAAAAGGTAAATATGTGTTGCTATAATTATTGTTTTTGTATGCTACTTTGAAAACAAGTCTCTGGGTAAGTACAGCGGGTCGAAACAGATAATAATAAAATACTCCAGAGCAGGAAACCCAGTCTATGAGGACAGAAGGATTCGGGATGAGGTGGAGTCTGAGGGAAACATGTTCTTCAGATTGTAAAGGCCACTCGGTTCATTCTAGCTGTTGATTATGCAGAAAGAGTTGAATCAACAAAGCGAAATCGCTTCTATTTTAGTAAGAGAGATTAAAAAACGATTAACCCGCATTGATAAAGGCTGCAGGACGAAAAACAGCAACAGAAACGCGAAACAAGAGCTTAAAGACTTACATAGTGTTTGGAGGGATTCCTTCTCTTCTGCACGTCAACGACATTCACGTCCAGCACGGTCCGGAACTGCATCTTCACACCTCAAACAGGACTTCAAATTAAATCCAGAAAGTCTGCAGACGACGTTTTCCCATAAAAACGGTCAAAATGCATATATAGCTCAAACTGGTTTAAAAGAGACATCCAAGTCCACGAATTTGTGGTCTCTGATCTGGAGCTTCTGAAGCCTGAAATCTGACAATAAAAGTGATCGAAGATCTCCTCCCCCCGACGAGGGGCTGTCTAGAGCCGGGGGAGCGGCTGAACTCAGGAGGGGAACAGGGGCGGTCCCTCCTCAGCTGGACCCGGGCACACTTCACGCCCAGGAGGACCCTTCAGTTACAAGTGACCCAAGCTGCTTCAGTGAAGAGCCTCAGTCTGATAGAAACCCCTTGGAAAAAACATAAATGATCCAAATGTAAATTTAGAAATATTTGAAAATTCAGTATGAGCCAATGTTTGCTGTGCTTTTTATGTTAATCCATTTTGAATTGAGGACTCATAAATTAATCCAGCTCAACTACCTCTTCACCAAAACAGACTGGTACAATGCCTGCAGTACTGCAGAAGCAGCATCAATCCGCCTACTGATCTCGTGCTCCATCTTTCCCTCACTCGTGAACAAGACCCCGAGATACTTAAACTCATCCACATGGGGCAGCAATTAATTCCTGACCCATAGAATGACTCAAGTCCATGGTCTCATATTCTCGAGAGCTGATTCTCATCCCAGCTGCAAGATAAAACTTATTTATAATTTCTAGATTATTGTCTAAATGTTGAGAAGTTGGAATTCTAATAATAGTACAAATATAGTGAATTAAATTCAGTTTATTTATATAATGCCAAATCATGACAAGAGTTGTCTCAAGGCACTTCACATAGTAAACATTCCAGTGCAGTTCTGGGGCCTCATTTATCAAGCTTGTTTACGCACCAAACGGGGTCGGAAAACTGCATAAGCAACTTTCCACGCAAACTTTGGGATTTATGAAATAAAATTTAGCAGGAAAATGTGTGCAACTATAAGTTGACTAAGAACATTGCTTACGCACATGTTGGACATGGAGAACACCTGCAGTGCTGCTGCTGAGAAGGATAAAATTATGAAATCCTGCAGCATTATCACTTGTACTGCTTCGTTTTCACACAGAACAAAACCCCCCACATGCATACACACGCGCGCATACACACACATGCATGCACACTCACACGTACATAAGCATGCGCGCGCGCACACACACACACACACAGCCTGAAGCGCAGAATACAGAAAGCAGAATATCAGCAGGGGGACAGATTGAGACAGAATGTCATGCGTCTGTGACAGTGTGTGTCCTGTCACTGTGACCCACTTGATCATGCGCCCTGGCTAGTTGAACAGGGGAGATCTTCGTTTGGCTGACTGGTTAGCGTGCATGACTTTCACCTGGGAGTCTGGGGATTGAATCCCGATTGGACCATCTTTTTATATCCACCACAGATCTCTCCTAAGAATTCACAACATTGACGGCTTCAGCAACGCTGTGCCACTCCGTGGATTTTCTCTCATTTGTTTTGCAAAAGAATTTCCTTTCATTTCTCCACCTCACCCACAAGTACCTCAATTTCTGCTTCTGTGAAATTGCGCTTCCTTGATCTGCCTTGATCTACAGTCGCCATCGTCATTGGTGGAATGCTGCAACAGCCGGCTTATGTATATGCATGAGATCCACAAGGCACTTTGCATTGACTATTTACGGCAGTAAGTGGGCGTGGTGAGGGCGGGATGTGACTAAAAAGCAGCTGAGAAACATTGTCGTATGTCTCAGGTTTATGAAGCGGAGATTGCGTGCAGCTGTGCGTACTCCCATGTTTGATAGATCACAAACCTACTTGGCGTAAGTACATTTATTTTGCTGAGCTTAAGTATGGTTTTAGTAAGGATTCTACGCAATGTTTGATAAATGAGACCCCTGAACATTAAGCCAGTCAGAAAAATGTTTCCTATTTAAGGAACCCAGCAGATGGCATCAAGTCACTAACCAGTGTCAGAGTCTTTACAGCATTTCTCATACTCAGCAAGCATGTAGCGACGGTGGAGAGGAAAACTCCCTTTTAACAGGAAGAAACTTCCAGAGGCTTCTGGCCCAGCATAAGCAGCCATCCGCCATGACTCACTTGGGATCAAGAAGGCAGAGCAGACGCACACACACACCCACATGACCTTAAACACAAACATACACACACAACATATATACCAAGTAGTGTTTCTATGGCTACATCAGGGGTGGCGTTAGGCCTGGCTACTTGGGCTCAAGCCCCGAATGTTTAATGAAAAGACTAGTGCGTGTTACGTGTGTGCGCGCGCGTGTGTTAAGCCCCGGATCTTCTTCAGTCCTAAATCCGCCCCTGGGCTATATTATGATTCTTAGTAAATATTCTATTCAGTAAGAGAAACTTCGTCATTTTTATCTTAGTGAATTTATAATTAATTCAGCAAGTCAACTAGTAGTAGCACAGTCCATGTCAAAGAGAGTTATCAGGAGAGGGAGAATGTTTAAGTGGTTAGTAGCAGTGTGCTAGCCGATGGCCCCCCTCCATGAGGCTACCACAGCTCAGCAGATCACCATTGTAGCTTCTTCTGGGGAGAAAAACACTTAGAGAAAAAATAAAGGCAAGGCAGCTTTATTTATAGAGCACATTTCAAACACTGAGGCAATTGAATGTGCTTTGCAATTATCAGGTGTAGCCTCCGGAAATGGTCTGTTTTTCAATCTACAGGTCACCTCTTCAGTATCGGTCATTTGGAGACACAAGTCTCCAACTGGAGCTAAAATCGACTGTAGCTTCAAGTCCCTTCCAGGCTCACTCTTATCTAAGACTGGTTTTTATTCACAGCACAAGACAGAAGAACTTTTGAAACTTATAAGTTAAATAATCAATAAATAAATGTTTGTTCATTGTCACTTATAATAATTATAATATAAATGAAATGCTTTCATTAATCTGTGAAATGAATTTATATATGGATCAGTAACATGGACGTAATTTTCACTTTAGAAGCGGGTGGGAGTGGGGGGGGGGGGTATCTTTACAGTATGCTCTAATGCAGGGGTGGGCAATTATTTTTTCCATGGGGCCACATGAGAAACAGAAAATACTGTGGAGGGCCAAGCCAAAAGGCTGAAGTCAATTATGCATAATATTAATGGTATTTCTTTATAAAAAGCAGTAAATACCATTGTTTTTTCAAGCTGGTAAGAGTAGTTATAAATGAGCTAAAAGGAAAAAGTGAGGTTGGCTTACAAAAATGTGATTTATTCAAATTTCCCAAGGCAATGGTAAACAAAGTGTGCACATTTGGTTTTTGTTAAACATTTGTGACTTATATTAGTTAACAGTTTCAGTCACATTCACTCCAAAACACATTTTGAATTTCAAATATTGTTGGAAAGAGGTTCTTAGCATTCTACAGACACACAGTATCGTCTGTAAAATAAAATCACTGAACTGTGATCTTAAGAAAGAGGTTTAAAAAAAAGTGTCCCAGTTCACTGCTAGTTGCCTACATTTTTGGTCCAAACACCTTATTTTGTGTAAGTGATTTTTTTTCTTATTCAGTGAGAAAAATCTAGTCTCTGCTGGGCTTTAACGAGTGCATCAAAGTCAGGTTGAATGTCTGAGGTGGAGATGCGAAGCACAGCTGACAAATGATCATCATTGAGAGAGAATCTATACCTGGATTTTGTAAACTTCATCATTGAAAATGTTTGTTCACAAATGTAGGTAGAGCCGAAGAGAACCAACATCTTCTCAGCATGTCTCCTCAGGTTTGGAAAGTTCTCCTCCTTAAGAGAAGAGTAGAAATCCAGCAGAGATCCTGACTTAAAGTGCTCTGCCAGTACTGCATCAGACTGAAGGTCAATGAGTTCCAGCTGCACATCACTGGGTGCATTATCCACACTGCAGGTAAAGGGAGAGGAAATCATGTGCATTTCATCCTCAATTGTTCTGAGATCTTCAAAACGCCTTGAAAACTCACCATGTAATGCTCCTAACATGGATGAGTACCTGCTGAGGTGATCAGCTGATGGTGTGACTTCGTTCAGGGTTTGCATGCGAGTGAGAGTGTTGCTCTCCAGTTGACTTGAAAGAAACTGCAGCTTTCTCATGAAGGCCTTCACGAGGCAGTGCATTTCATGAACAAAAAGGCCCTTGCCTTGCAGTTTGGTGTTCAGTTCATTCAACAGTGCAGTCACATCAACAGCAAATGCAAAATCTGCCATCCAATCCTCATCTGAGAGCTCTGGAATGTCTTTGCCTTTCCTCTCGCAAAACTCTCGAATCTCTGCTTTCAAGTTCCAAACCCTCTGCAGCACTTTCCCCAGGCTGAGCCATCTGACAGCTGTGTGGAGTCCTCCAAAAGAGCCACAAACTGTCTGTGATTCGTTGCCCACGCCCTGATGAAGCTTATCATTTTAGTAACAACATCAGTAACATGGTTGATTTTTAGCACTGACTTGCACAACACATGCTGGTGTATAATACAATGCAAAAACACCAATTTTTGATCTGCATCGATTTCTGTCACTTTATCTTGCATGCGTTTCTAAAGTCCGACATTTTTCCCTGTAAGATTTGGACAACCGTCTGTTGTGACACCTGACATTCTCTCCCATTTCAATCCCAGAGTGTCCATGCACGCATTTACCTCTGTAAAAAGATCACTCCCTGTCGTTGGCCCTTTCATCGACCGCATTGCTGCCAGCTCCTCTGTGAGCTTGAAGTCCGTTATCCCCCGGACAAATACGAGCAGCTGGGCTGTGTCGCGGACATCACAGCTCTCGTCTACGGCCAATGAGGAAAAAGTCAAAACTTTCCACTTCACGTTGCAGCTGAAGCTCCAGGTTCCCCGCAATGTCCTCGAGCCTCCTGGTCACGGTTCACCTGGATAGCGGGATTTGCTCAAATGCGCCTTTTTTCAGGGCATATTAGTGCGGCAGAGTAGGGTTGTCACGGTATGAAAATTTAACCTCACGGTTATTGTGACCAAAATTATCACGGTTTTCGGTATTATCGCGGTATTTTTTAAACGGTGTTGCATATGTTCAGAAAGCATTGATAGTCCTGTACACAAACTGAAATAGTTCTGAAAAGGTTTAACAGTGTTTATTAAACCTAAAATAACACAAAGCCTTAGCAAAAGTGCAACTTTTCACAAGTAAAGGAACAAATAGCTTCTTTTTCTGGAACATGTTACAGTAGTCAGTGCAGGTTTAAATTATACAAATCCAAACATTCAAAACATAAACAATATGTAAACAAATCAAAGAAACACCACTTGTTTTCTCATATACTTGTTTTCTTCATTATCAAAATGAAAATCTAAAACTCCAGTCCACACTTGACTTGAGCACTGTACAAGTCAACCTTAAAAAATATGTATTTAAAATAAATAGCCACTTTAAACAAATGACTAAAATAACTACTACACTATGTAATCAAATCCAAATGTTCAAGTATAAATGGCATGGAATAAGTAAACAAATCAATGACAAGGAACTAATTGTATATTTCTCTTCATCATCAACAAATAAGATGCTTCATCCAGCAACAGGGTGTCCGTGACACGGTTTAAATGCTGGCAGAGGGCGCTGCGGCTGCAGTATATAGTGACTCGTTGCATTCTCCCTCAACCAAAAGTCCTCGCGTCATGCATTTAAGCTAAAATGTTAATGTTAACTTACCTTGCACTGGCTGTAGAGATGTGGGTGATGGTCACGCAGATGTGCCATTAGATTCGAAGTGTTGCTGCCTTTTGCAGACACTTGTTTCCTGCACGTTCTGCAAACGGGATAGCCGTCTTCTATTAACTGTCCCTCAGCATTTTTCAGAAATCCAAAATATGCCCATACTTCCGAATTAGTCTTCTTTGAGGGCTGATGGATATCCTGGGCGCTGCCGTCTCCTCCTTCGGCCATTATTTCAGCTTCAAAGTTTTGGTGCCGTTGCGAACTAAAAAGTGCGTGTGCGCGCCGCGGGAACTTCAGCAGAAGCGACGGTGGCTGGTAAGGGTCACCGCGCCGAAACCGCGGCCACGGTAAACCCTCCGAGATAATTTAGTTTTTTAAAAACTGGACGGTTATTTTTATTGTCAACTTTTTTACCGGGGTTTACCGCTATACCGGTTACCGTGACAACCCTACGGCAGAGTCCACCATGCACTCTTTCACAAACTCTCCCTCCGAAAACGGCTTGCTGTTTTTAGCTATTTTGTGGGATATCACAAAGCTGGTCCTGGTTGCTGCATCCCTGGATGTGTGAAGCTTAGTAAAAAAGCCTTGCTGCTTTTGCAACTTTGCTAGCAAAGCTTCGGATGTCCGTGCCTTCTCAGCATCAGACAAGTTCTTGTATTTTTCCGAGTGTTTCTTGTTGTAATGCCGACTCAAATTGTAGTCCTTAAACATGGCAATCTCCTCCCCGCAAACGAAACACACGGCTTTACCTCCGACTTCAGTAAAAAAAAAAATACTTAGCAGTCCAATTTTTGTTGAAAATCCTGCCGGCATCTTTCTTTTTTTTTTTTTTGCATGAGCGGACATTTCTGGGGGCTACAATCACCAACCGCGGGCACTTGTTGCTATACGTATTGCGTCATTGTGCACGTAAAAAACAACTTCAAAATAAAAGCAATGCAGCCTTAGTCCATGCATGAGGTAAAATGAGAAAATACATTTATTTTGTTATTTCCAATTAACCTTACGCGGGCCGGTCAAAGTCAACCAAAGGGCCGTATGTGGCCCGCGGGCCGTAAAATGCCCAGGTTTGCTCTAATGGGGAAGAGGCTTCAACACAAACAGTTGTTTTCTGCTTGGTCCTAGAGCTCTACCAGTGTCAATTTTAAATAGCGTAATATTGTTTTCGAATTGTAAAAAGTGCAGGGGTCAAACCTTGACTTTGGAAAAAGTGGGGCGGGGGGCACATGCCCCCCCCCCCCCAAATTATGTCCATGATCAGTATGACAAGGCCATCATCATCTACACTCACACAAGGTTCATTTAGGACAAAGTAAAGTTAAGTTAAATGCGTGACACATAGATATTTCTTTACCCCAGATCAGAGCATCCGGTATCTGAAAGAAGGCGTGTTTTCTGAGGTTGTCTTGGTAATATTAGCATAGCATAGCATAGTTTATTGATATAGCATGTTTAAAATGCAGCATGGGAGCTGCCCAAAGTGCTGCACAGGCTAAAACAAAACACAACCATTACAAGGAGCTAAAACAAAGGATAAAAATCTCAAACAAAGGCAGATAAACCATGATGAATACTAAAAACACGTTAAAACAATGATACAATGAAACACTAAAACGAGTCACTGTCTAAAAGCCAAAGTGTAAAAGTGGGTCTTTAAACGAGATTTAAAAACCACCAGAGATGGAGCCTGCCGAACTCCAATGGGCAATGAGTTCCATAGCTTTGGGGCAGCATGGACAAATGCTCGATCCCCCCGCGATTAGAGTCTCAGCCGCAGGCGTGTACAGCAACAAAAGGTCAGCCGACCTCAACGTGCACGTGGGCACATATGGAGTGAGAAGGGCAGAGAGGTAGGGAGGTGCCAGGTCATTGAGGGCTTTAAAAACAAAAGTCAGTAACTTAAACTGCACTCTGAAAATGACAGGGAGCCAGTGAAGATGTTCCAGGACAGGGGTAATGTGGCTACGTCTGTGTGTATCCGTCAAGAACCTGGCAGCAGCGTTCTGAACAACCTGCAGCCGATTCAGGGCAGAGTCCGGAACACCAACGAGGAGGGCGTTTGCATAGTCCAGGCGAGAGGTAATGAAGGCATGAATGACTGACTCCAAATGCCTCCGTTTCAGGATTCGCCGGAGGTGAGTAAGGCGACGAAGCTGATAAAAACAAGACCTCACTACGAAGTTTATCTGTGTGGCCATCGTGAGTCCAGCATCCAGCTTGACCCCGAGACTCGTCACACACTGTTTGGGGTTAAGGGTTAAAAGGTCACAAACAGGGTGAGAGCCAACATGTCTTCAACATTTCAACCTCCGGTTGGCCACAAAAATCATAACATGAGAATATTACAGTTTTTTTCGATTGCTAAAACTCAAAAATCAAAAATGAGGCACGAATTTCACAACCTCTACTTTAATTCCCAATCGCCTGACTCCATTTATCACTACTTAAGATTGCCTTATCATATTAGCTCTCTGATTGTCCTCCCTTACACTCTGATGTCAATTTCACACCACCATGCTGTCAAAACACAGCTGTCAAAATCTGTGGGGTGGGGGTGGCCGGGGGGGGGGGGACTGTAAAAATAAAATGTTTTGTCCCAAAATGTGTGTGATGTCTAATGTTTGTCTCAGAGAAAAGTGGCCACTGTCATACTTTCAGTGTGTAATTCATTGTGTTCCATTTAGACAATTGTGTGTTCAGTTTTGCTCTTCAGTGTTCTTTCCATGCTTGGTAGTGTTCACCCAAAGGCTACTTGTGTTTAAGCAATGAATGGTATGTGTGTGTCATGTGAAAATGTGGCTGTGTTTACCAAATGAAAACACGTGTTCCATTTTGGGAACATGTTACGATATGTGATGGCAGGGTTTTGTGTCAGGTTCGTTGGCAGATCTGAAGCGTGACTGAGAGTTCTGTTGCCCAGACGCGGAGAGATGGAGATAGCCGGCGTGGTTATCTCCTGAAGGTGTAGTTTGAGGGTTTAGAGGGCTGGTAAGCCTGGAGACTCGATACAAAGTCTGGTGAGAAACGATGACTGAGCAATGAATGAAACGCCGGCACTTCCTTAAGTAGTGTCGGCGTGATGACGTCAGTCGCCACGTTAGTGGCAGGAATGAATGGAATGCAGTCAGCTGGAGGAGTTCGTGACAGGACCCGCCCCTCTAGGGACGGCACCCGAAGTCCCAGGACGGCGGGCCCAGAAGTCTGCTAGCAGGGCAGGATCGACAAACGAGCTCGTGGGCTCCCAAGAGCGTTCCTCAGGCCCGTACCCCTCCCAGTCCACGAGGTACTGCCGCGGCGGGCGTCCAGTATCCTGCGGACCGTGTAGGTGCGATCCGCCTCAACACCGCGGGGCGGAGGCAGCCGGACCGGTGGAGGGTGGAGAGGAGAGGAGATCACCGGCTTAAGCTGGGAGACGTGAAAGACCGGGTGGATCCGGAGAGTAGCCGGGAGGCGTAGACGGCAGGTGACTGGATTGATGACCTTGAGGACAGGGAACGGACCCAGGAAGCGAGGAGTGAGCTTCCGGGAGCCAGCCGGCATCCTCAGGTTAGCGGAGGAGAGCCACACCTGGTCGCCAGACCGGAAGACGGGGCCAGGCCGGTGGCGGCGGCGATGCTGACGGGCATACTCCGTGTTGGCCCGGGTGATGGCCGCACGGGCCCGGATCCAGGTGAGCCGACAGCGGCGGACCAGCGTCTGGGCAGCAGGGACCTCCACCTCCGGCACCTGATGATCAAACAGAGGAGGCTGATAACCGTAACAGGTCTCGAAGGGAGACAGACTCGTGGCAGAGGAGGTCTGGAGGTTGTGTGACAGCTCCGCCCACAGGAGGAAGCGGGGCCAGGAGGTCGGCTGGGACGAAGCGAAGCAGCGCAGGTAGCGTCCAAGCTGCTGGTTAGCTCTCTCTGTCTGACCGTTTGTCTGCGGGTGGTATCCAGTGGACAGACTGGTGGAAGCACCGACCAGGCGACAGAACGCCTTCCAGAAGCGTGAGACGAACTGGGGTCCTCGGTCGGAAACCACGTCCTGAGGGAAACCATGGAGCCGCACCACCTGTTCCAGGAGCAGTTCGGCCGTTCTCTTGGCAGTGGGGAGGCCGGCCAGGGCCACTAAGTGCACGGCCTTGGAGAAACGGTCCGTGATAGTCATTATAGTGTCCAGGTGGTCGACCACCGGCAGTCCCGTGACAAAGTCCAGCCCGATGTGTGACCACGGCCGTTTGGGCACAGGGAGAGGCTGCAACTCTCCAGCGCCGGGTCGGTTGGAGGACTTGGAGCGAGCACACACATCACATGCAGCTGTAAACTCGCAGACGTCCTTCCTCATGGACGGCCACCAGAGAGCCCGACGGAGGAACTGGAGGGTACGGGCTTGTCCTTGATGTCCCGCGAGCCGCGAACAATGCCCCCACGTGAGCGCCTCTTGCCGGCAGGAGGCGGGAACGTAGAGACGGTTCGGTGGGGTCTCCGGCGGCGCTGGATCGCCAGGAAGTGCCGCCTGTATGGACTGCTCCAACGGCCATTGGAGGGAGGCCAGGAAGCGTTGAGTCGGCAGAATGGTCCGAGGCTCCGGGGGGGCGGCATCTGGTGCGAAACGCCGAGAGAGAGCGTCCGCCTTGAGGTTCTTGGAGCCGGGCCGGTAGGCGATATGGAAGTGGTACGGCTCGAAAAAGAGAGCCCACCGAGCCTGACGTGGGTTGAGCTGGCGGGCAGTCTGTAGATGAATGAGATTCTGGTGGTCGGTCCAGATCAGAAAGGGATCGGTGGTCCCCAGGAGCCACTGCCTCCATTCCTCCAGCGCCCATTTTATTGCCAGCAGCTCTCTGTCGCCGACCCCGTAGTTCTGCTGTGTGGGGGAAAACTTCCGGGAGAAGTAGGCACATGGGTGGAGCTTAGAGTCTGGACCCCGTTGCGAGAGAACGGCCCCCGCTCCCACATCTGAGGCGTCCACCTCCACGACGAAGGGCCGGGTCTGGTCCGGGTGGAGGAGGATGGGTTCCTTAGTGAAACGTCCGACCAGCTCATGGAAAGCACGGACAGCCTCTGGAGTAAGGCGAAACGGGCGAGGCTGATTGGTGGTCTTGGTGAGTGAGGTCAGTGGTGCTGCGAGGGAGCTGAAGTTGCGTATAAACCTCCGGTAAAAGTTCGAGAAACCCAGGAAGCTTTGCAGCTGCTTCAGGGTCGTGGGTAGAGGCCACTGAGCTACGGCCTGAACCTTCTGGGGGTCCATCTTCAGGCCCCGGGAGGAGATGGTAAAACCCAGGAAGGAGGTGGACTCCTGGTGAAACGCACACTTCTCCAGTTTGCAGTAAAGTCCATGGTCCAGGAGGCGGGACAGAACAGCTCGAACATGACGGATGTGCTCTTCGGCCGTGCGGGAGTAGATGAGGATGTCATCTAGATAGACAAAGACCCAGCGACCCAACATGTCTCTCAGCACATCTGTGATGAACCGCTGGAAGACGGCGGGGCTGTTGCAGAGTCCAAAAGGCATCACCAAATATTCATAGTGGCCAGTGGGCGTGATAAAAGCGGTCTTCCACTCCTCGCCTTCCTTAATACGGATGAGGTTATAGGCGCTGCGCAGGTCCAGTTTAGTAAACACTGCGGCTTGTGTGATGGCGTCCAGAGCGGTGCCCATGAGAGGGAGAGGGTGACGGTCCCGGATCGTTATTTTATTTAACCCTCGATAGTCTATGCAGGGCCGGAGATCCCCCTCCTTCTTTTTTTATTAAAGAAAAACCCCGCGGCCCCGGGGGAAGTTGAGGGACGGATGAATCCCTTCTGCAGGGCATCAGTTATATAATTGTCCATAGCCCGGGTTTCCGCCGGAGAGAGGGAGAACAAGCGACCCCGAGGGGGGGTGGTGCCGGGCTGGAGCCTGATCTCCAGGTCGTAGGGTCGGTGAGGAGATAACCTGGTAGTGGGTTCTTTAGCGAAGACCTGAGCGAGGTCGTGGTATTGAGGAGGGATGAGCGTCAGGTCTACGTCTGTGGGAGGGGCTGCTCCAGTCCGAGGTGCAGGGGAGTCCCGGTGGTTATGGCAACCCGTGCCCCAGGCCAGGACTTTACTGGTGGACCAGGAGATGTGAGGCTCATGGCGGCAGAACCAGGAATGACCCAGGATGAGAGGCGTAGCCGGAGCCTGGATGAGCAGGAAGTGGAGGGTCTCCCGGTGTTGGTCAATAGTCATGTGGAGACCCTGGGTTCGGTGGGTGAGAGGGTACGGCATGATGGGCCGGCCGTCCACAGAGGTCATGGGAATGGGTCGGTCGAGGGCGGTGAGGGGTATATTGAGCCGAGTAACCAGTCCGTGGTCGATAAAACACTCCGCAGCACCAGTGTCTAAAAGTGCCTCCAGTCTGGTCGGGCCTTGGTCCAGGTGGAGGGAGACCGGGAGAGTGGTTCGGTGTGGAGCCGGAAAAGTGGAGACTCCGGGCGGGACAGCTCCTACTCCGACCCGGAGGGACCTTTTCCCGGTCGTTTTGGGCACGTGCCACGGTGGTGACCCAAATCCCCACAGTAAGCGCATCTTCCCTCCTGGTAGCGCCGTGCCCGTTCCTCAGGGGGAAGATGTCCCAGCTGCATCGGCTCCTCCGTCGGTTGATGAGCCGGCCGGCGGGGTGACGTCCTGGTGTGTACGGGGACTGACATGGTGCTCGGCCGGTTCAGGATGCAGCGGTCCAGTTGGAGAGCCAGATCCACTGCCAGGTCCAGGGAGGTTGGGACCTCGTGCCCGATCATGCCCTCCCGGATTCTCGGTGACAGTCCCTCCAGGTAAACTGCCTTTAGGGCGGCGTCATCCCACCTCAACCGAGCTGCTGTCGTCCGGAAGCGAGAGGTGTACTGAGCCGCCGTCTGGGAGCCCTGGCGAAGCTGAAGCAGCCGCGTCTCGTCCGAGACCTCGCTGCTGGGGTGCACAAAAGTCTTTTTCATCTCCTTTACAAAAGTCTCATAGTCATTGCAGGCAGGAGATTTCTGATTGTAAAGAGCCGCCGCCCATTCACCGGCTCGACCTGTCAGCAGTGAGGTCAGCAGGGCGACGCGAGAGCAGGATGTGGGGTAACGTGCCGGCTGGCACTCGAAAGTCATGGCCAGGGTCGCCAACATGCCCTCCGGGGATCCCCTGGTTCCGTCCCACTTCTCTGGAAGGCTGAGGCGTGGTTCCATCCTGTCAGGAACAGCTGCGGTCTGACGTTGCAGAGCGGTGGTCAGCTGGAGTACTAGCTCGGTGAGTGACTCAATCTTGGTGGCTTGGCGATCAGCTATGGCACGGAGCTGGTTCATGTCTGCCACATGCTGATCCAAGATTGCGCGCTGTTGAGCCACTTCGGCACGCAGACGCGCGAACTCCGCTGGGTCAACTTGTGGCTCAGTCATCCTGTCAGGTTCGTTGGCAGATCTGAAGCGTGACTGAGAGTTCTGTTGCCCAGACGCGGAGAGATGGAGATAGCCGGCGTGGTTATCTCCTGAAGGTGTAGTTTGAGGGTTTAGAGGGCTGGTAAGCCTGGAGACTCGATACAAAGTCTGGTGAGAAACGATGACTGAGCAATGAATGAAACGCCGGCACTTCCTTAAGTAGTGTCGGCGTGATGACGTCAGTCGCCACGTTAGTGGCAGGAATGAATGGAATGCAGTCAGCTGGAGGAGTTCGTGACATTTTGTTGCAAAGGGAAGCCACGGTTTAGGAATTTGTGTGTTATGTTTGGGGTTTTGGGGTTTTGTGTGTGCAGTTTTGAAAGAAACGCACAGTTTTGAAAAACGAGTTTTAGCAATCGAAAAAACTGTAAAACAGAATCACTCTGGTGATTTAGCAGTTCGTTCGTTCGAGTTCCAGCTCTACAGAGTTCTAGAGGAAGCTATGGAAACGGCCGTCCGTGGTAAAGTCTCTTTAACTAAGAAGCAGCCTCTGACACTCTGTCAAGGTTGTTGCAAAGCTGACACAGCGAACGGTTCCTGCAGAACAAAGCTGATTTTGTTCCGACTCCTTAAGAGTCTAGACGCAAACGGTTCCATCCAACTTGTGTGCCTGGCGACATCTCCGGACTGGAGAAGTTGGCGCTGTGGTCAATCTACTGGACCTGGGTGCTCAGAGATCATCCGACCTCGATGACCTCCGGATCCGTGAAGAGGGGCTCCGAAGGGTGAGGTAGAACACAGCGTGATTGCGTCTGATGCTTTTTGATAAGAATCAACTTCACAGCTTAACGCAAACCAAATTCTTTTACACCCAGAACTCAGCTTTCCTAGATGCGGAAGTTCTGATAACATCACATTCACACATAGGCAACATATACCACATCTCCTCCATCTAGATTCAACCATCACAGTAAATATTAGTTAACGTGTCATGTTTTAATTGTTTGGGAAATAAATTCTTACTTTTACAAACCTGACTCGTTCCTTAAATCAAAACGAAGTGTTTACAATCCCTGAATAAAACAAAGAATCCTAGAATCTTCTGATTAAATATCCTAAGACCAAGCAGGTTGATATTCTATATTTATATAGAACATCACAGCTTATTTATCATAAGTAGAGGTAATATATTGAGCTCTTAAAGCACTCAATTTACCAAATCCTACAGAGGATATGATATGAAAACAACATAAAAACACCAATAAAAATACACATAGATAAAAATATAGTTTTGAGCTAAAGGGGAAGACAAAGTTACAGCGCAGATTGCAGTGGAGATAATGCAACATGAGAAACAATGCTTTTAAAATGTTGATGAGCTAATTAGGGTTTTTAGTTTTGTTTTAAACAACACTAGGGTTGGGGCACATCTGAGGTCAAGGGGAAGCTGATTCCATATGTGAGCAGCATAGTGACTAAATGCATCTTCACCATGTTTTCTTCTGACCCATGGTTCTACGTGCTGATTGTTACCAAGGGATCTCAGAGCCCTATTGGGTGTATATACAGGAATGAGATCTGACATGTATTTATGTCCCATGCCAATGATTGATTTATAAACTAGTGGGAGCACTTTGAAATCTATTATGTAGTTTACTGGTAACCAGTGTAGAGATCTAAGAACAGGAGTGATGTGCTTCATTCTCTTAGTTCTTGTGAAGACTCTAGCAGCAGCATTCTGAACAAGCTGCAGTTGATTCACAGCTTTTTTGGGAAGACCAGTTAGGAGACCATTGCAATAGTCCAACTGACTAGAAATAAAAGCATGAATAAGTTTCTCTAAGCCTGGTCAGGAGTCAGGACATGGGACATCTAACTCTTGATATGTGATGAAGGTGATAAAATTCTGATTTAGTTATAGCCTTAATATGTCCAGAGAAGCTCAGGTCCGAGTCAATAACAACACCAAGATTTCTAATCTGGGTTTTTGTCTTTATTCCCCTGGAGTCTAGCTGAGCAATAACATCCATTTTATCCTTCTTGTTGCCAAAGACAGTAACTTCAGTTTTGCCATTGTTTAGCTGAAGGAAGTTTGACTGCATCCAGACGTTTACTTGCTCTAGGCACTGACATGAGTCCAGTGGCCAACAGTCACTAAGTGATAAGGCTAGGTACAGGTCCTTCTCAAAAAATTAGCATATTGTGATAAAGTTCATTATTGTCTGTAATGTACTGATAAACATTTGACTTTCATATATATATATTAGATTCATTAAACACAACTGAAGTAGTTCAAGCCTTTTATTGTGTCTGATATTGATGATTTTGGCATACAGCTCATGAAAACCCAAAATTCCTATCTAAAAAAATTAGCATATTTCATCCGACCAATGACAGAAAAGTGTTTTCAATACAAAAAAGTCAACCTTCAAATAATTATGTTCAGTTATGCACTCAATACTTTGTCGGGAATCCTTTTGCAGAAATGACTGCTTCAGTGCTGCGTGGCATGGAGGCCATCAGCCTGTGGCACTGCTGAGGTGTTATGGAGGACCAGGATGCTTCGATAGCAGCCTAATGCTCATCCAGAGTGTTGGGTCTTGTGTCTCTCAACTTTCTCTTCACAGTATCCCACAGATCCTCTATGGGGTTCAGGTCAGGAGAGTTGGCAGGCCAATTGAGCACAGTAATACCATGGTCAGTAAACCATTTACCATTGGTTTTCGCACTTTGAGCAGGTGTCAGGCCGTGCTGAAAAATGAAATCTTCATCTCCATAAAGCTTTTCAGCAGATGAAAGCATGAAGTGCTCCAAAATCTCCTGATATCTAGCTGCATTGACCCTGCCCTTGATAAAACACAGTGGACGCACCAGTAGCTGACATGGCACCCCAGACCATCACTGAATGTGGGTACTTGACACTGGACTTCAGGCATTTTGGCATTTCCCTCTGCCCAGTCTTCCTCCAGACTCTGACACCTTGATTTCCGAATGTCATGCACAATTTGCTTTCATCCGAAAAAAGTACTTTGGACCACTGAGCAACAGTCCAGTGCTGCTTCTCTGTAGCCCAGGTCAGGCGCTTCTGCCGCTGTTTCTGGTTCAAAAGTGGCTTGACCTGGGGAATGCGGCACCTCGGTCCTTCACCACAATCTTCCTCAGGGTCCGGTCATCTCTTCTCATTGTGCAGGGTTTTCTGCCACACTTTTTCCTTACCACAGACTTCCCAAGGAGATGCCTTGATACAGCACGCTGGGAACAGCTTATTCGTTCATAAATTTCTTTCTGTGTCTGACCCTCTTGCTTGAGGGTGTCAATGATGGCCTTCTGAACAGCAGTCAGGTCGGTAGTCTTACCCATGATTGCGGTTTTGAGTAATGGACCAGGCTGGGAGTTTTTAAAAGCCTCAGGAATCTTTTGCAGGTGTTTAGAGTTAATTAGTTGATTCAGATGATTAGGTTAATAGCTCGTTTAGAGAAGCTTTTCATGATATGCTAATTTTTTGAGATAGGAGTACTGGATTTTCATGAGCTGAATGCCAAAACCATCAATATTAGAAACAATAAAAGGCTTGAACTACTTCAGTTGTGTGTAATGAATCTAATATATATGAAAATCTAATGTGTATCAGTACACTACAGAGAATAATGAACTTTATCACAATATGCTAATTTTTTTAGAAGGACCTATATATCTGGGTGTCATCAGCATAGCTATGATAGACGATGTTGTTATTAAGCATGACCTCAATAAAAATGGAAGGTTAGCTATTGGTCTATATGATGTGTTGTCTTGTAAAACACCTTGGTTGGCATTGTCGCCATTTAAATATGCTTCATAAATAAAGGTTGATGATGATGATGATGATGATGACGATGATGATGATGATGATGATGATGATGATGATGATGATGAGGTCATCTGGATCCAGAGAAGGCTTCTTAAGTAGAAGTTTGATTACAGCAACCTTAAAATCCTGCAGTACATATACATTTACTAAGGATAGATTGATCATATCTAAAATGGGGGCAGTAACCAAAGGAAATGCATCTTTAAATAATTTGATTGGGATTGGATCTAAAATAGAAGTTGAAGGTTTAGATGAAGCTAAATAGTTCAAATACAAATGAGGTTCTAGAGTTATCTCTGATGCTGCCTCACTTACTGAGGAAAAAGAAATTGCATTAGGGAGGATGCTAAAGATTCTTTTTCTAATGTAATAAATTTTGTTTGTGAAAAATCCCATAAATTCATTACTGTCATTAGTCATTAGTCAAAATAGTGTTTCCATAAAGATACAAAAACATTAGATATTGATTAAGTTATAGAAATATTGGTGAACTGATCGTTTTTAACCAAATATTTTGCAAAGCTTAAGATGTTTTATGGTACCCTTTATAAAAAAAACATTTTCTAATTTTTGATAAATTTCTACAGAAGACAAATCCTTCTTTGTCAATATCTACTAAGAGATTTGTTGTTTGAGCTCCAGAGCAGCAGGTTACAAACCCTTGTCTAGCAGGTCACACCACTGTTCTAGACTAGGGGTGGGCAATCCTGATCCTCGAGGACCACTATTCAGCATGTTTTAGTGGTTTTCCTGCCTCAGCACAACTGATTCCTGGGTGAATCACTTGTTCAGCAGGTTATCAGCCTCTACAGCAGCCTGTTAATCCCCAGCAGATTCAAACCAGGTGTGTTTAAGCAGAGAAAAAGCTAAAACCTGCTGGATAGTGGCCCTTGAGGACCAGGATTGTCCACCCTTGGTCTAGACTTTTACTGTGGTGAACTGAAGAACATTCATTGTGTTTTGCTGTGGATGAGCAAGTAGTGAAAAAATGACATCCCAGGGACACAAAAGTAGGTAATGGCTAGGTACTGAGTAAGTAATGATTCGTTCCTCTTCTGTTCTTTAGATAACTACCCATTAGTCCATGAATAAGACTGGTGGGTGTTTTTACCAATAATACTGGTTAACTACCCATTAGTCTCTGGTTCATTGCTCATTACCTTCTAAGTCATTTCGTAGTAGCAAAGCACAGTTTTGTGTACTTTATTGTAAAGTAAAGGTCACTGAGTGTGTCACTAGCTGGAATTATTAACTTCCTGTCCCGAAAAATACATATCTATGTAGCAACAGTTCAAATTACCGCTGTGATCACCTAAACCTGTGTTTGTCTTCTCACGAAACTCTGCTTCCTGCAATGCTGGTTTTCAATTTCAGACCAAACAAAAAAAAAAGATATTGTTTCATAAAAGTTGATTGACTCATTAAACTCCACCAGTCACTCGAGTTGGTCATAAACAATTTAATCTTGACGCAGATTTAAACAAAGGTAAATACACCACATTAGTATCATTTTAAGTAGAAAATTTTAAGCAAAAGTACATTTTTGAGAGTACAACCTGTTGTGTTATGATTGCTTCAGTGGTAAGCATTAGAAAATTTTGTAATGATCAAACACATTTTTTCCCCCACAAAAACATCCAATTTAGTGTTTTTATTTAGGTTTTTGACGTTTTTGTAATTTGTTGCATGAAAATCTGAACACAAAGAAAGCTATAACATCTGAATGCGTTCTGAAGACGTGAAACATTTTAAAGTTTGGATCAAGGACCGTAAAAGCAATTACACAGTGCTGAAAGATTGCCTATAAAGGCTGAACATTGGAAAAAGCTAAAACATGTAGACCAACAAACTGGAGACACTGTTCATGAAAAAGTAAGTCATGCATGCAAAGATGAACACGTTTCTCTGATTATCATTTCACTGTTAACAAATAATTATGATTACAAACACAAATAGCTGCAGCACGTCCTGCAGGAACATCATCTCTGACATGCATCTTTGACCTGCTGTGACAAGCTGTTATCAGCTGAAGAGTTCAATTGCAAAAACAGATGCCTGTTCTTATACATTATCAAAACGTACATCTTTTCATTATTTACTTCAGCTGATATCAATCAAAATAAAGTTAGGTGATTTTGATTTTAAAAAGGCTTTTATCTGTGTTTGCAAATTAACCTTTTACCGTTATTTCAGAACTTAGAACGTTGCAAAATGATGGCTAAAATAAAATGAAAAGAATAATAATCAGAAGTAAGCTGTGAAAGCACGCTGTAATAGTACTGAAGGTTCCAGGAAACCTTTAGATCTATCTGCATATTAGACCTTGCTCAAAGTTAAAGGAGCAATATATAAGAAGTATACAATGAAATAAACACAGAACAATCTAATGTCTCAATCATATTGAAGACAGTAATGTTGAAAGAGATTACATTCTCAGCTGGCTGGGGGGCTGTAAGTTTTTCTCCTTTCAAAAAAATTTAAAGAGGGACATATTAAGGTTAAAATCTATGAGTTTGTGAGGTTGCCATGTCTCTGATGAATGAAAGCTGCAATGTTCGGATTTGTAATTCAACACCAGCAGACAAAAAGCTCCAGAGTTGCTTAAAGAGCCAAAGCCAGTAAACAGGAGCTACCCAGTTATGACTTGTACCTTTAAGAAGCCACGGCATCTTTTTGTTTTTCTCTAATATCAGGTGAAGCAAGCTACTTTCTTAATTACCAACCACTCAATATTACTGTGAAATGTGTGAGTGAAGTAAATAATGAGTAAACTGTGACGTTTTACTTCCTTTAATGAGTCATTCAGAACTATTACATCAAGCTAACAGCAAAGAGCAAACAACCACATTTTCTCTAATTCTAGACATACCGTAAATCCTCTAATACAGGCCTGTATTCAATTAATGGCCGGGTATCATATGTTGGCCGGCATGGACGTAATTTTCACTTTAGAAGTGGGGGGGACACGGGGGTGGGGGGTATCTTTACAGTATGTTCTAATGGGAAACCGGCTTCAGCACAAACGGTTGTTTTCTGCTTGGTCCTAGAGCTCAACCAGTGTCAATTTAATATAGTGTAATATTGTTTTTGGATGGTAAAAAGTGCAGGGGTCAAAACTTGACTTTGGAAAAAGTGGGGGGGACATGTCCCCCCTGTCCCCCCCCCAAAATTACGTCCATGTTGGCCGGTGTCGGAGTCGGCGAATAATGGCCGGTATTTTATTGTGGCCGAGTGAAATGTGGTAACAAGCATGTACCACAGGGGGGTGGTTGTGTCATCTGTCTCACTTTTGATTTGCCAGTGACAGACCGCGATTTGGCAGGTGCGGAGACGAAGAGGCGGCGAAAATTTGATATCAAGTTCAAAGAGAACGTGCTGATTATGCTGCAGAACACTGGGGAGCAATAGGGGTTGTATGAACTAGTCGACTTCACTATAGTGACTTTTTATGCCTGTCATCGACTAGTCGCTGTCACGTGATAATGACCGGCAAGATGCAGTCCTCGGACAAGATAGCAGCCTGCTGTCAGCAGATGACAAGCTCCTGCGCTCGGGGGGGGGGGGGCAACGCGCTGTGCCAGAGCGTCGGTACTGACACGCGATCATTCATGTCAGCTCATTTCCTTTAATGTTTTCTGTCTTTTATTTGCGCCTGATGTGTTTCGCTGCTGTGGAGTGGGGCGCATCACCTTGTCCTCCAGTGACGCACCGATCACTGATGCGGCCGCCAAGCAGCGAACACTCCGCTGTTTTTGCGGTCGGTAGATCTGCGTCCTGAGCACGGCCACAGTAACATTATCAAATCAGGTGTCGCCACCTCAAAAACTAATTTTACACGCGATCGTTCATGTCGGCTCATTTCCTTTAATGTTTTCTCTTTTATTTGCGCCTGATGCGTTTCGCTGTGGAGCAGGGCGCATCACCTTGTCATCCGGTGACGCACCGATCACTGATGCGGCCGCCAAGCAGCAAGCACTCCGCTGTTTTTGCGGTCAGTAGATCTTTTAGAACTGCAGTTCAAAGGTAACTCATAAGGTGAATATATATGAACCCAGGTAGCAGTTTCTCTTTAGGATTGAGAGGAGATGCAGGAAGATAATAAACAGGCAGGACAGAAAAATAGTCAAATAAAAACAAGTAAGTTTTTGTACCTGGTGGTTGCAACAAACAGACACCATTGAAGGTAATCAGAAGTGAGGAACAGAAAATGAAATAATTATTTTAATGTTTAGAGCAGCAGGAACTCCGAGAGGCTGCAGGCGCATCAGTGAGTTTGCGGCGCTGCGCAGGGGGAGGGGGGAGAGGGCCGAAGCAGGAACTACCGTTGTTAAAAGAAATGTGTTTAACTTTGAAAATGTGGGCGCAATATTAATTGTCAAAAACTCCAACGAACCATTAGTTCATTTTGCTCAAATAGAAATAGAGGCCTGCCTCTAATACTGGCCCTCCTTCCAATAAAGGCCTGGAGCTTGATGAGCTTGAGTCAAATACAGGCCCGGGCCTGTATTAGAGGATTTACAGTATTACCACGTAGTAAGTACTTCCAACTGTAAAACACCCAAGAGTGCTAACACCAGATATAACAATGTATTTATATACTTATCAACTTACTGTATATGAATTCTATTTCTTGTCATCTAAAATCTTCTGGCTCTGATGGGGTGTAGGTACCAGATCTGCTCAGGCTGCCAGATTGGCCTGGGGTCCTGCGTCTGCCAAAGACATCACACTAGATCTGTCATGTTCTGTGTCCCCTTGGTCCCCAGCCCCCTCCTGTTCTTCCTCTGCGTTCCCCTCATGTGTCCCCTTGTGCTCTGTGTGTCCTTATACTTCCACAGCCCACTTCAGGTTCTCCTCATGTGTCTCCTTGTGTTCCCCAGCTCCCTCTAGGCTTCCCTCATCCCTTATAGTTCCTATTGGTTTGTATTCGTCTGCCTCACCCCTCTAGTCATTAGTTGTTTATCTTTGCCCTTAGTCTTTAGGTTTAGTTATTTAGTGTTTTATAGGTTATGGTCTATCTCCCCCTCTGCTTAAGTTCTTTCCCCATTTAGTTTATTAATGCACCTGTCTTCCCTCCTGACCTCACTCCTCACACCTGTCACCTGTTCCCCTGATTGCTTCCCTCTGTGTTTAAAAACCCTGTCTTGTCCCTCAGTGTTTGTTGGTCCATTGTCTTTGTCAGCGTTGTTTTGTTCCCCCACCTGGTCTCTAGTTATCTGCTCGGAAAGTGAGCTTTTGGTTTTGTCGGGTTTAGATTTTTGGCTTGGCTTCCTGCCCTTTTGGATTTTATTTTTGTTCCCCATCCTAATAAAAGGACTTTTTATTTTTACACCCGCTTCTGCCTCGTGTTGTTCTGGGTGTTCTGCATCTTGGGTCCTAACCTCCTGCTCTCAGCGTGACAAGATCAGGGTATTCAATGCTGATTCTGGAAGGCTGGTATAAGAATAAGAATACCTTTATTTGTCCCTCAATGGGGAAATTGCATCACGTTTTAGTGGTTTCTCTGCTCAAACACACTTGACTCAGTGATTAAATCGATAATTTTATTGCTTAGGAAAATGGACTGCAGTAACCTAAATTGACCACAGGCTATTATTCTTACATATTGTGCCTTTAATCATTATGGCGGTTGGTGGTTCGAACAGATGGAGAAAGTAACATCAACTACCAAGATAAACCATCAAACATTAATTACTGATTATTTGATTAGAAAAATTAAAAGGTGGCAAAATAAGAAACATTTTGAAGATTTCTAAATTCTGACAAACATTTGCCTCAGCTTACTACACACATGAAATGTTACAGCAGGTTACCTGTCTGCGGTCAGTGACTACTGTATATCTGAAAGCTTTTCAATCAGCCTTGGAACAGATGACATGATGTGATTTGACAGAAGCATGTGAAATTGATGCACAGCAAATCCCAAAATAAGGATTAGTGTTATACCGTATGATCTGAACATACCAAATCTAAATGTCTCTGAAAAATATGTTCTTGCACCATGTGAGTATGAACATGTGTACTTTATATGTTAGCTCATTGAACAATAATAATGTCCGGCATACCTTATTTTTCCTTACATTTAAATGATGAATATTCTGTTTGACCTGCCCTATGGTCAAATAAACAAATATTGGTTGGGTAAATAAGAAAGAGAAGTTTATTTATATAGTACTTGTCACAGACAGAAATCATAAAGTGCTTCACAGACAAAAATCAATCATAAAATAAAATGAACAAGAGAATTTAAATAAAACAGATGTAATGTAAACCAAACAGTTAAACTAGTACAGTGTATTACAGAGGGTGTTTCAAGGCATTACTAAAGAAAGATAGCAGGGAATTTCTAGTAACAAGAAAAAGAGATTAACATTTTGACAGTCTGTACATAAAACTTGTCAGTCAACTTAATTTCCCAAAACCTGCTTGTCTTCCTTAAACTGCAGTGTGCTTCTTGTAAGAACCCGACTCACAAGGCCTCTCCTACATTTTAATGTCAGATTAACAAAAAGCAAAATATGCAGACATCTTGTTCTCATTTTACCTCTGAGTACTGGTCTGGTAGGTGCTCGGAAACTCCTGATGTTTTCTAAAACTAAACTGACAACACTGATGAAAAACTGACATTTTTAGGAAGTGTGTAATTAAAAAAACTCTAAACAAAATATTAATATTTTCTATTTTTTCTAAAGAAAACAGGTTGTGAAATGGCTTAACGTTTAAGAAATGCATTTAAAAGTCACTGGTCCATTTTCATTTAAACATAAATTCAAAACAAGAGCAAGTATTTTCTCAAATCTGTTTCACAAAGACTTTAAAGATTACTATATCTCTGTACAAAGGTCAAAGGCATCCCCTGTGCTCTCGAAGGCTACAGCAGCCTAAAAGTGGATTAGGAGAAAAAATGTATTGTTCATCACCTGATCATATCGATTCTCATGAAATAATTTCCTATAAAGAGCATTGAAAAAAATATTTGTTGATTCCAAAGGGTTATTTACTACATGTTCAGGTACCAATTAAAAACACAGCAGACATAGAATTACATTTAAATTTGACTCTTTCATCTGGCCTGTGGCAAAGGATTTTGCTGCCCTCTATTGGGTTGAGAAGGAATTACGCAAAGCTAATTTACACATAATCTCTGGGATTTTTTGATGTTCCGCTAAATTCTGCACTGTTTGCATTGTGATTTTTGTTCTTCATCCAGGTTTTGGAAGTAATTAACAGTTTACTTTTAACAAACCTAAACAAAATGTAGGACAATAGTAAAAGTTGTAAGACAAGGGATTCAAAAATGCCATCCAGACCCATTTAATCATAGAACAGTGTACCTGTAAAACATGAAGAAGTGGGAAAACATGTTCTTGTAAGTAATGGGGGAAAGCTCAAGTAGGCCATACAATATCATTAAAATGTCAAGACAAAAAAAAAAACAACTAAAAGAAATAATCAAAACTTTTCACGAACATTCCAAGAATCACACCAGGCATAAATGCCATTATTTAGCTGCGTTATGTTAACAAAAATTATTTACACTTTCACATTTATAGTTAAAAATTATAAATGTTTGTTTTGATATTAATTAACTTAAATGCATGAGATTATTCTGATTAAATTGCAATTCTGCCAGAACTATTTGTCTAAATAAACACGGATAAATGAAAATAAAAAAAATGAAAACTTCCTCTTCACGATGACTGCGGTATGGGTTGGCGCATGCGTGGTGGTGACAAAAGGGTCTGGTGTAGGGCAAGACAGTTTATCCTATAAAAGTATGACATATGTGTTATCGTTTCAGCTGTTCTGAATTTAGAAAGAATGTTTCAGGTAGCTTAAAAATAATTTCTGTCCGAGTTTTGATCAGCATTTCAGATAACCAAATCTTTACAAGTCTGCTCATTTTTTTTAATGTTTGCTTTCAGATGTTTACTTTTTTCAACTTAAAGGAAATTTTATTTTGTTTAAAAATAGAGTTATTACTAAGCTAAACTCAGATGTCAAGTATTGAGTGGTGGCAAAAATGTCATCACATGTTTTAGAGTATATATATTGGGACATCTTGGTTTGCTGCCATTGTTTCATACTGACTGCATTTAAATAATGCATTTTAAATTGTCCTTTTTAAATATCAAAAATGAGAGTTCAGTTCATCCTTTTAGAATTTAGTTTTTATGATAATCGTTCTAGAAATCTGTGTTCCTTTACTGAAAGCTTGTGCCCAAAACAGTATCAACGCTATTAATATGTTGTTTGTGAATGAAACTATTTCGGGACATAATTACAGTCTATTTTTGACTAGAAAAAGTTTAGGGTTGGCAATTTTATGTGAAAGGGTTGATGTAAATGCGTTTTCATATGAAGCTTAGATATTTTAAAGACCATGTGTGAAATCCATTGACATCATGGCAAAAAACATTCAAGTCTTTAGCACCATATGCTGTTTGGAGTAAGCATTGCAGCTATGGTAGCCCACACACATCAAAAAGGCAACATGTCCACAACATCTAGCTTTCACTGTAGCCATTCTAGTCCATTCTTTATAGCACAAGTTTGATAGTATAATCAATTTCGAATCTCTCTAGCTTAACCCAAACAAAGCATATAACTACGATTGAGCAGTTTACATTTTTTTGAATTATGACGATATATATCAACCTACCAGTCCTGCAGGAAGCATGTAATTTCTGTCGGGCCTTGAATCTATCACCAATTCACACACAAAGGAGGGGTGGCGTCAGCCAAGGGTTCTGGTGTCACATGGATCTGGGAGCAGCTGTGAAGTAATCAACCCTGGCCGCCGCTTAGCCACCAGCTAACGGATGAACGCTGGCGTGAGCCACAGTAGAGACAGAGCAGACATCACTGGCTGCCTGTTAGCCACTACTTAACGGATGAATGCTGGTGTGAGGCGCAGTGGTGATGGCTGCCTGTTAGCCATCGGCTAGCAAAGGAGAGCTGGAGCATGTTGGGAGAGAGATGGCAGACTGCGGAAGGGGAAGAGACTTGAGTAGAAGGAACTTTATGAGGCATCTTGAAGAAGAACTGATACATTGAGATTGGGAGTTCTAATACAAAGTAAAGAAAAATTAGCACATTGAGGGGACTTATAGTTAGGGACACCACTTGGAGGCTGGTGTCGAGTTAATAGCAGGCAGGAATCTCATACGGCTGCCGAGTATTGGACATGATGACAACCTGACAAATTTGATGTGTCTTTCGATTTTGTTGTTTGTTGTTCAAACTAACTGAGTGTGGCAAGGTGGATAAACGAGGGCCCGGGCAGGATTCGATCCCCAGACTCCCGGGTGAGAGTCATACGCTCTAACCAGTCAGCCAAAGGGACATCCCCTTGGCCAAGTAGCCAGGGCGCATGATCTATCGGTACACTGTGACAGGACACTCACACTGTCACATCTTCCCCCCTCTTTCCACAAGCACGTCCTCGTGCTCCCGCGCAGGGTGCCACAAACTTCACATCCATGGACCTACTTGACAGTACTACATGGATCCTGCCAACAACGCCAAATGTGGCAAGGTGGATAAACGAGGGCCCGGGCAGGATTCGATTCCCAGACTCCCGGGTGAGAGTCATACGCTCTAACCAGTCAGCCAAAGGGACATCCCCTTGGCCAAGTAGCCAGGGCGCATGATCTATCGGGACACTGTGACAGGACACTCACACTGTCACATGAGTACAGCAACAGTGTAACAATTGTCTTCTTCTTAGTTGAAATGGCAGACCCCATGTTTCCATGGATTACTGCTGCCCTCCACTGTTTCTTTCAGCACAAAAGCATAACAAGCTTATATCCCTATATAGCTATTGTATTTCAAGATGGCACATGACAATGAAGCGTCGACCACAATTTATATGTTTAAAATGTAAATTTTCAAGCTGAGAGGAATATTTAGAATTGACGTTGGTGAGAAATGCTAATGAAAAAGCACAAATATGTGAACGGGTTACACAGATTTTGATAGTAAACTGGTAAAAATATTACACACTGTAGCTTTAAATTTCCCTAGTCTCACATGCAGAGATTTTATTACATATTTCCCATTAAGGAGCATCTTTTTTCTTTTCTGTACAATAAAAGATGATTAGCTTTTATTCCAAATTTTAATAGTATGAATGACATTCCTAACAGACAGAATGACTGATACAGTAACGGTAACGATTGTGTGGTTTCATTATATGCTACAACGGCTTATCATACCCCTAGAACACAGAGAAGATCCAGGAAATAGATCCATTGTGCATCAAGTTAACCAGTATGAGGGCGGATTAGAACGGAAACAGACATACTTGTCTTTGCAAGCAAATTGTTCTGTTTCAAATTTCGTTAAAAATGCAGAAAATCTGTCTCAGTGAGTACATTTTAATTTAAAGACTATAATGACGTTGGTGGAACGTTGTGGATACTTGAGCAAATGAATTTTGTTTCCAACATTTAAACCTCAAAATGCAGAACATCTTGGAAAACTTATTTGTGCTTTTACAAACTAATTTCCAATACAGTTTAAGTTCGCTTTAAAATCAAAAAACGTTTCAGTTCGATTTCATTTTACGCTTGAAAGTATCCGTGAGTTTTGATCTTATTTTGAAAGTCCAGCGGAAAAGCTTACTTCCTTGGAATCTAACTTGATGCTAGTCCGTTAACTTCTGTGCGGTTAGCCAACCGAAGCATGAGGTCGGTGTTCTGTCCGTTTAACCCGGGTACCGTTAAATGACATAAATGTCGCCATGATAGCTGTAATGCTTTAGCTCTTTTCGGGTTCAGTTGATTCTTGTTTGAATGAAACGGAAACGCTAGCTTCCCTCCCCCTACCCCACGACTCCAGCACCGCTTGAGTCTGTGACGGGCTTAGCCATGATGTGGTTGTAAATAACTGCTGTCGAGGGAAGTTATAATTGACATTATCAAAGCTGATATCGACCTGTCAGCATTCGTTTAGCGCTCGCATGCTTTTATTCTGATAGTCGCTCGAGTTCCGCGTCTGGAGGGTCCGCTATATTTCGTTGACTGCGTCCACAGTCCTTCACGTCAGAAGGAAAACATGTCTTTCTTCAATTTTTGGAAGATGTTTAAGTTACCCGAAAAAAAGAAGAAGCAGTATGAACATGTTCACAGAGACGTCGATCCAGAAGACATTTGGGAAATAATTGGGGAGCTAGGAGATGGCGCTTTTGGCAAAGTGTACAAGGTAAGTTGATGTGTTACGTTACATCCGCCTTCTAGCTTTCTCGCCCATTTATGAACAAACTCGATTGCGTTGCTTTTGGAAGTCATTTGATGTTAAGATGACAACAAAGATGTCTCAACATTTGGTCAGGCCTCAGCCTAAAGTCAAGGCCCATGACTAAATTTCTTTTATTCATTCCACTAAAACAGTCACGTGTAAACTTTCCATGTGTGGAAATGTGAAAAAAGATAACAAATTTACAGCATTCTACATTTTAATTAACATTCTTGTTTACAACAGTTATTTTCACGTTTAAACGTGACTTTCTGATGTGTTTCACTTGCCTTTGGTAAAGAAAAAAATATGCCGAAGGCGTGGTTCGTTGCAACAAATGAAACGTGACCTCAAAATGTCAAAGTATATTGTTAAATCCGCCTCCCAGAGATCACAGGACACAGAGCCGTTCTCTAAAACTACACAGCATTTGTTTAAAGTAGTCACTCTCTCTATGCCTCTGGACTTTCTGTTCAGTAGCTTATGGATCCCCATACTGTTAGGTGTTTTGTAAATATAGCTAACTGATGACTTCTGCTAACCTGAGAATGTGTTTCATCATAACAAAAGCCTGTTATTTGATAACAAATAGACCTAATGTCATCATATGTACACCTGTTATTGCTTTCCTCTTTTCCTGAAACATTTTCTTTATGAATTTGAAGAAATTGGTTCACTTTTTGGTGGTTTCGTGTTGTGTCCATGTTAAATAACGTCTTATAGTTGTGTAAACTATTGTAATCAAATAAATCTTAATTTGCCTTCATTTGTTTTCTAGTCTCTTAAGCAGTTTGACTAGCTGTAATGGAAATCAGACGACTCACAATTTAGTTTTCTGCCAGCTTAAGCTTTAAAATAGACAAAATAAATTTGGTGATGTTACATTGACTGCATTAAAGTGGTAAAAGGAAGATACTTTCTATTGGGTCATGTTTTTATTATTGTATTTATTAACGCAAAAATTCACATTAGGTGGCTGCATTTAGGTATGGTGGAAAAGGTTGTTTTTAACTTCCACATAGGTCTGACATGCTGCAGTACATAATGTATTGTGTTTTAAAACTAAAGAGGTGTGTTAATTTTACCACCTCACTCTGGCTGCATAAAAGTTTGTATACACAGTGAGTAATCTCAGTGTTCCTGGGCAGTATTTAGTAAATCATTTACTGGTGATTTAGTGAGAGCTGTGTCATTTTTCCCACATATTCTCACATGTAGATTAGTCACAAAAAAAAACATGCAAAATTGCACAAAAAAATCAGCAAGGCAGTGAAAAGTGAACTGCCTTATAGTGAGGGACAGAAACCACTGTAACAGTTTAGTATGCTAGCTAAATGCTAATATGGCGTTGCAATGAAAAATTAGGCTGTTTTTAGCTTTCTTGGTTTTGTATTGACTTCAAAATTACAGCTGCTCAATGCTACCAACAATCTGGGAAACCCCAGACAACTGGTCAAAACTTCCAGAACCCAACCTGAACCTCCTCCTACTCACTTTTCCTAAACACACACATTTGTTGTCGAGGTAACAAACTGACCGATGGCTCTGCCAGCCAAATGAGGTCAGGCTGCGTTCACAGTTAACAGCTCTGTCACCTAAACATTTACCAACAAAAGCAGGTCCAGATTCTAAACATCATATAAAACAACTCCTTAATTGAAATTTCCAAAAAGAACTGAACAGTTTTTATTACACTAGGCAGCCTGGCTCTCTAGCCTCATTCCTGTTCAGCTGCTCTGAGACAAAATCTCATGATTCATTCAGTGAGTGGTATGTGCAGATGAGAGAAATGGCAAGAGGGGAGTTTAAAAAGACACGATACAACTTCTATACATTTATGAATCATTTTCTTGAGCCAGTATGTTTCTAAAATAACTATTTACAAGGTAAATGAAAGGCCACTCACCCCCATTGCCCCCTGTGTCTGGAATATTCCACTTGCAAGTAGAGTTGCAATGATTATAAATTTTAGTGGTACGATTATATAGTCAGAGAATCGAGATGTTCTCTGCTGTTTCCTGGACACTAAACCAACAACAGCCTTCCCCATCATAAGTCAAGATGGGTTAATCCATGAATGCTACAGTGTGGCGTAGATTTGTCGGGCTTTTCTAATCCTAAAGTTTCACCGTCTATTTTCTATTAGAAGCTAATGCAGGAGATAGGTGTAGGAGACTATTTTCATGTTCAGCCCGCATGAAAACGCAGAATGACTGATTATCACAAATAATCATTAAAAATGTTTTTTTTCAGTGAACTACACCTTTTAATTATATTAGCCTAATAACCTTTTTTGAGTTTCTGTAAAAAGACAAAAAGGTTTAATTGTTGACAACTGGTCAGGGTTAGCACTGAAGAATGAGACACCTTAACTAATTAAGATGCTAAATTCCTACCATTGCAATTGTTATTATGAATATTACTTATTACTTAAATGTAACTTCTACTTGTTCATATCGTTTCAAATTTAATCAGTAAGAATATTATTTGGACAAGGATAAATTATATTATTGCTACGTAGAGCAGGAATTACTGATGTGTAGTTGATTAAATATTTAAATGGCTTGCCGTACAGGCTTGTTGTAGACAGATACAGGGGGGAACGTAGAAAACACAATAGGGACTGTCATTCACTGGATTGTTCTATTGCTGTTAAATCTTTTCAGTCACTAACGTAATCTGACTCAGCTGGAGCTAATTTGTCTGCGTGCAGTCCCGGTGGTTGTTGATCCTAGTTCAGCTGGATGCATTTGTTCAGTTTCACTTTTGCTTTGGTCCGCTAATATCTTTTTTTTATTTGCGGTGTTAGAGACGTCCTTATGGTGGGTTAACGACAGCGTTTCACACCGTGGTTAATAGGTAAACCTGTTAATCCTGGCAACCCTACTTGTAAGTAGCAACTTCAGAGCTACTGAGATGTTTCAGCTGTTAGATTAAGGTGTTAAAAAGATGAATGAACAGCGAGGAGATAAGTTTTACTTTTGGTACTACTAAACAGACACAAGGGGTTGCTACAAGCAAGCCAAAACTGCCTAGTCTCCCTTTAATGGATGGGTCATGAATCATGATCCAATCATTAAGAATGAGACCACAACTACTGGATGATGTTTCTCCAGGATTATTAGTGTAAAAGGCGATTAAATGTACACCTTTTTTGACAAAGCATTTAATTTATTGGTTTCCTCCTTGAACCTGTCACCTTATCGTGGTGGAGGAGTTTGAGTGCCCTAATGATCCTAGGAGCTATGTTGTCTGGGGCACTTTGTGCCCCTGGTAGGGTGTCCCATGACAAATTGGTCGTAGGTGAAGGGTGAGACAAAGAACGGTTCAGTGGATCTTTCATGGATGAACTATCAAGGTGTCGGAGTACCCGGCCCGGAGGGTTACCGGGGTCCCACCCTGGAGCCAGGCCTGGGGTTGGGGTCCGTGAGCGAGCGCCTGGTGGCCGGGCTTTCGCCCATGGGGCCCGGCCGGACCCAGCCCGAACCGGATATATGGGCTCATCCAACTGTGGACCCACCACCCACAGGAGGAACATGAAGGGTCCGGTACAGTGTGGATCGGGTGGTAGACCGAGGCGGCGAGCCTTGGTGGTCCGATCCCCGGACAAGGAAACTGGTTTTTGGGACATGGAACGTTGCCTCGCTGGCAGGGAAGGAGCAGGAGCTTGTGGCAGAGGTTGAGCGGTACCAGCTAGATCTAGTCAGACTCACCTCGACACATAGCATTGGCTCTGGAACTCAAGTCCTTGAGAGGGGTTGGACACTCTCCTTTGCTGGACTTGCTCCGGGTGAGAGGCGGAGGGCTGGGGTTGGCTTTTTGTTAGCCCCAAGACTCTCTGCCTGTGTGTTGGGGTTTACCCCGGGGGACGAGAGGGTAGCTTCCCTGCGCCTTCGGGTCGGGGAACGGGTCCTGACTGTTTGTGCTTATGGGCCAAATATCAGTTCAGAGTACCCACCCTTTTTGGAGTCCCTGGGACGGGTGCTAGATAGTGCTCCATCAGGGGACTCCATTGTCCTTCTGGGGGACTTCAATGTTCACGTGGGCAATGACAGCATGACCTGGAGGGGTGTGATTGGGAGGAATGGCCCGACTGATCTGAACTCGAGTGGTGTTACGTGTTTGGACTTCTGTGCAAGCCGCAGTTTGGCCATAACGAACACCATGTTTGAACATAAGGATGCCCATCGGTACACTTGGTACCAGGGCAGCCTAGGTCGCAGGTTGATGATAGACTTTGTAGTCGTATCATCTGACCTGCGGCCGTATGTTTTGGAAGATGCCGCGTAGACCTGGCAGACCAAAACGCATAGTGAGGGCCTGCTGGGAACGCCTGGCAGAAGAACCTGTCAAGACGGTCTTCAACTCCCACCTCCGGCAGAGCTTTGACCTCGTCCCGAGAGCAGTGGGGGGCATTGACTCCGAGTGGGCCTTGTTCCACTCTGCGATTGTTGAGGGGGCTGTTGCTAGCTGTGGTCGCAAGGTGGCCGGTGCCAGTCGTGGTGGAAACCCCCATACCCGCTGGTGGACATCAGAGGTTCTGGGAGCCGTCAGGCTGAAGAAGGACTACAGGGCGTGGCTGGTCTGTGGGTCTCCGGAGGCAGCAGACAGGTACCGGATAGCCAAGCGGGGTGCAGCAGTGGCAGTTGCCGAGGCAAAATCTCGGGCGTGGGAGGAGTTTGGTGAGGTCATGGAAAAAGGCTATCGATCGGCTCCAAAGAGGTTCTGGCAAACTGTCCGGCGCCTCAGGAGAGGGAGGCAGCATCTCGCTCACACTGTTTACAGTGGGGATGGGGAGCTGCTGACGTCAACTGGGGCTATAGTCGGACGGTGGAAGGAATACTTTGAGGAGCTCCTCAATCCCATCTACGCACATTCCGAGGAAGAACCAGAGCCGGGAGACCTGGGGATGGACTGTCCAATCTTGGGGACAGAAATTGCTGAGGTAGTCAAACAACTACACAGCAGCAGAGCCCTGGGGGCGGATGAGATTCGTCCTGGGTATCTCGAGGCTATGGATGTTGTAGGGCTGTCGTGGTTGACATGTCTCTGCAACATTGCATGGTCATCGGGGGCAGTGCCTGTGGAGTGGCAGACCGGGGTGGTGGTCCCCATCTTTTAGAAGGGTGACCTGAGGGTGTGTTCCAACTATAGGGGGATCACACTCCTCAGCCTCCCTGAAAAGGTCTACTCCAAGGTACTGGAGAGGAGGGTCCGAGCGATAGTTGAATCTCAGATTGAGGAGGAACAATGTGGATTTCGTCCTGGCCGTGGAACTGTGGACCAGCTTTATACCCTTGCAAGGGTGATGGAGGGGGCATGGGAGTTTGCCCAACCAATCCACATGTGTTTTGTGGATTTGGAGAAGGCTTATGACCGTGTCCCCAGGGGCACTCTGTGGAGGACGCTCCAGGAGTATAGGGTGGGTGGCTTTCTGTTAAGGGCCATTCAGTCCCTGTACCAGATGGGCGTGAGTTTGGTCCGCATAGCCGGTAGTAAGTCGGACCTGTTCCCGGTGAGGGTTGGACTCCACCAGGGCTGCCCTTTGTCACCAGTTCTGTTCATTACTTTTATGGACAGAATTTCTAGGCGCAGCTGTGGTGTGGAGTGTGTCGAGTTTGGTGGCAGGAGAATCTCGTCTCTGCTTTTTGCGGATGATGTGGTCCTCCTAGCTTCATCCAGCTCTGACCTTCAGCTCTTGCTGGGTAGGTTCGCAGCCAAGTGTGAAGCAGCTGGGATGAGGATCAGCACCTCCAAATCTGAGACCATGGTTCTCGACCGGAAAAGGGTGGCTTGCCAACTCCCGGTCGGGAGAGAGGTCCTACCTCAAGTGGAGGAGTTTAAGTATCTTGGGGTCTTGTTCACAAGTGAGGGAGGAGTTTAAGTATCTTGGGGTCTTGTTCACAAGTGAGGGTAGGAGGGATCGGGAGATCGACAGGCGGATTGGTTCAGCATCTGCAGTGATACGGAAGCTGAGCCGATCTGTCGTGGTGAAGAGGGAGCTGAGCCAGAAAGCCAGGCTCTCGAGTTACTGGTCGATCTACGTCCCATTCCTCACCTATGGTCATGAGCTTTAGGTAATGACTGAAAGAACGAGATTGTGGATACAAGCGGCCGAAACGAGTTTCCTCCATAGAGTGGCCGGGCTCAGCCTTAGAGATAGGGTGAGGAGCTCGGACATTCGGGAGGGACTCGGAGTAGAACCGCAGCTCCTCCGGATCGAAAGGAGTCAGTTGAGGTGGTTTCGGCATCTGGTCAGGATGCCTCCTGGATGCCTCCCTGGGGAGGTGTTTCGGGCATGTCCTGCTGGCAGGAGGCCCCCGGGTCGACCCAGGACACGTTGGAGAGGTTACATCTCCAATCTGGTCCGGGAATGCCTTGGGATCATGCCGGAGGAGATGGTGGAGGTGGTCGGGGAGAGGACGGTCTGGAGCTCCCTAGTTGGGATGCTGCCCCCGCAACCCGGACCCGGATAAGCAGAGGAAGACGACAACGACTTTTCCATCAGTATGTGAAGAGCATTTCAAGCCAAATGGCAACAAGCTCTAGAAGAATATCCACACTGCACCTTTAATTTTTTGTTGACCAAAGGCAGCTGGATTATCACCCACAAAGACATCATAACTTTGTAAAATGATTGTATTAAATATGCACCAGGATTGACCCGTCACACAGGGTTGTGGTCTTGTCTACCAAGTAATCTTTACCATTAGATTCCACTTCCTGTCTTGTGTATTTTCAGATTTTACACCATGTTTTACTGTTTTATGTTGCTTTTCAGGCGCAGAACAAGCAGAATGGGACACTGGCTGCTGCTAAAGTCATCGACACAAAGACAGAGGATGAATTGGAGGATTACATGGTGGAGATCGACATTCTGGCCTCCTGCAACCATCATCACATCGTCAAACTGCTGGATGCCTTTTTTTTTCAAGGCAAGCTCTGGGTGAGTGACCCAGTTCTCAGTTGAGAGAACTGTTTATTTCACCTCTTTACTGTGAATGCTTTGACCCTGTTTCAGCCCTCAGACTCCATTCAAATGGTTGCAAACATTTATTTTACTTGTACCTCTCCTCACTAATCCAGCAGTTTAATTCTGAGCCGAGTGCTCAGTTTTAATACATGGTCTCATTCTGAGGGCACAAATGGGCCATTCCCATCTGTATCTGGTCGGCCCAGCCCAGATAGCATAGCTTGCTTACATATCTTGGTGGCCTGCCTTTTTTCAGGGTGCAACAAGACTCTTTTTCAGCTCTCTTTCTGAAGTGGTCTGCTTCAGGCTGACCAGGGCCAAGCCCGCCCACTGCTGACTGGTAAGCCGGCTTATCAGTCAGCAAATTCACACCTTCCATTAGAGCAAGGCTCTGATTGGTGGGTAGAATCAGCTCACATGGGCTTAAGGTATGCTCAATTCATTATCATTCATTATCATGCTGATTACTTAGAAACTGAAAATGTCTCTGACCGCATTCCTTGCATATCCAAGCAAGGATGTGTGGAATCGACCGAGTCAGGCTGGGGCCGACTGGAGCTATCCGGGCAGGACCGACCAGGTACAGATGGGAATGAGGCATAAGAGGCCCCAGAGCAATTACGTCCTGTCAGGTGGTGTCATGTGACCGCCCCTTGTGAATTGGCCACAACTATAGGGAGATAATGGAGAGGGTTTGGTGGCCGGAGAAAGTGCGTATGAATAATTCATGGCTGTGTGCAGCGGGTCATAATTCTGGCCTCTTGTCTTTAAGCAGCGTGATTAATGTGTTATTCCCTCTTCTTTGGTCAGATAATTTATCATATATTTGAGTTTTTCTGCTCTGGCAAATATGTGTGTATTGTAGAAACAAGACAGTCAGGTTTTTGATTAGATTACCATGGTGTGATTAGAGACTATGAATAACGTGTTCTGCAGAACAGGTTTGTTTCTTTTCTTTGTTTGAACCCATAGGTTTCACCTGATCATGGTTTTGATTATTTTGTTCCATCCTTTTGGCACCAGTAACTGACTTTTGACTGCAGTCGATAACGTCATACCTGCTTCTATAAAAGGCAGCATGAAGCTGTCCCATCCAGGATTCTTTCAGCACAACACATAAACAAACAAGGCATGAAGTCGACTTCACATTCTCCATCAGATCAGTGTTTGGGGTTGTTTTCCTAAAACTCTCTGTAACCCTGAGATCCTTCTCATGCGTCATTTCTAAAGCTTGGAAAATGATCCTTATACCTTCCCCTAGTTTGTAATAAGATCCCTGGTGATGTTTTAATCTCACGGGAGCGGACACAATTGATTGTGTTAAAATGGAAACGTGTGTGAAGCTGCTCAGAGTGCATGTTTAGCATCTGATTGATTGGCTCCTTTCGATGTCTCTGTGGTGTGATCAATAACAGAATGGCATTTCTTGTGTATTAAAGGTCATGTTGCTTACTTCATTGCAGTATGTTAACTTGCTTTTTATGGTTTTGTTTTGCAGATTCTGATCGAGTTCTGTGCCGGTGGTGCGGTCGACGCCATCATGCTGGGTATGTCCCTCATGAGCTGAATGAAACTTATGTTTTAGTGACTCTTTCTGCTCCATTCAGAAGAGCCAACTCTTTCTATTCCATCCCAAAGTCTCCACAGTGGGAATTGTTCCCTTATCAGTTTGAGAAGCCATTCCTACTGTGTAATTATTGCATCTCATGTTTCATAGCATGATTATCCCAGTCCTATGCCCTCAGTGACTGTTTTCTGTAAATCCTGAAGAGAAAATGCCAATTTTATTGTTAACATGAAAAGTCAGTCTGACTTGGCTCAGTTTGTTTACTAACATTTGATATGGGGAGAATTTGCCATTCCACATGCCATTAGATTCTATTGAGGATGTATCGCCAATATAGCTCTGTTTAATGTTCATATTTGTCTTCAGAACTGGAGAGGCCCCTGACTGAGCCTCAGATCCGAGTGGTGTGCAGACAGACGCTGGAGGCGTTGATTTACCTTCACGAGAACAAAGTCATCCACCGAGACCTGAAAGCTGGAAACATTCTCCTCTCCTTGGATGGAGATGTAAAACTAGGTAAAATAATCGTCATTTAACTGGATCTCTTGGTGTTTATGTGTTTGTGAATAATTTATGCAGTAAAAGTGCACAACACCAAGCTTTGTGAAACTGCAAGGAATTAATCATCATAAAACAGCAGAGAACGTCTTGGCTAGTAGAAGCTAACCTTTAGCCTTAGCAACTCCACCCTACAGCAGAACTCCTTCAGGCTTGTGTTATTTGTGGAGATAAAACATCAGAGTTGCAAAGTAATTAGAGTCAGTGGTAGAGTGACGTTGCTGTTAGCCAATCAAAGGAGAGATGTCCAAATATCAGGAAGTAAGACTCCAAATCCTGCTTTCTGGAGCTCAACTTTGATCTGGCAGTCTTCCAGATCCTGAAACCAAGAAGAAGAAAATATCATTTCTATAGCACCTCTCAAGATAAAAATCACGAGGCGCTTCACAAAAACAAAAAATATAAAAAATTGTAAAAATATAAAAAAGCACTTAGAAAATATTTAAAAATATATTCAAAATGAGCAAGAATAAGTAATTGCGATTTAAAAGAAAACATGTTAAGAAAGAGAGTGAATAGGAAAGAGGGAAATCAGTGGATCCTGAGGAAGGTGAAATTGTTGGGGAGAGCAGAATAAAGAGAGAGTGGTGAAGAAGGTCATACAAAAGCCAGCTTGAACAAATGAGTCTTCAGCTGCTTTTTAAAGGAGACCACTGAGTCCACTGATCTCAGGCTCAGGGGGAGAGAGTTCCAGAGTCTGGGGGCCACAGCAGCAAATGATCTGTCACCTTTGGTCTTTAGCCTGGTGCGTTGCACAACCAGTAGGCTTTGATCACTGGACCTCAGGGACCTGCTGGGGGTGTAGGGACTAAGAAGATCACCAATGTAAGATGGTGCTTGTCCATGTAAGGCCCTATAGACCAGAACCAGGATCTTGAAATGAACCCTGGAGTTGACTGGCAGCCATTGACGCTGGAGGAGAAGCAGGGTGATGTGGGTGTGTTTGGAGGACTTGGTCAGAAGCCGAGCACAGGCATTCTGAACCACCTGTAGACGGTTCAGGGAGGTTCTGCTCAGACACGTGAAAAGAGAGTTACAGTAGTCTAAGTGTGAGGAGATGAAGGTGTGGATAACTGTCTCAAGTTCAGAGCGAGACAGAATGGGACTCAGCTTAGCAATGTTCCTGAGATGGAAGAAGGAAGAGCGAACAAGAGAACTGACATGAGAATCCAGGGTAAGAGCTGGGTCAAAGGTCACGCCAAGATTCCTGACAGAAGGTTTGGTGTGAGAAGCAAGCTAACCAAGAGAGTCTCTGACTTTGGGAACCAGCTTGTCTGGAGCACAGATGAGGATCTCAGTCTTATCTTCATTCAGCTGAAGAAAGCTCCCAGCCATCCAGGTTTTGATAGAGTCTAAGCAGGTGTGTAACAGCTGCAGCTTAGACATCTCATGGGGCTTAAAGGAGATGTACAGTTGGATGTCATCTGCATAAAGATGATAGGAGATTCCTTTGAAGGAGCTCAGGACGTGCTGAAGAGGAAGCAGATAGAGGAGGAAGAGTAGAGGCCCCAGCACAGAACCTTGTGGGACACCATGGGTAAGAGTGGTGGTGGAGAACCTAAACTTGGAGACGGCCACAGAGAAGGAGCACTCAGAGAGATAAGAGGACAACCACTCCAGAGCAGATCCTGATAGGCCTACCCAGTCTCTCAGCCTCTCCAGTAGCAGGTGATGGTCAACAGTGTCAAAGGCTGCAGTCAGGTCCAACAGGACCAGAACAGAACAGTCCCCTGCATCACTGTGGGTCAGAAGGTCATTGGAGACCCCAAGAAGAGCTGTTTCAGTAGAATGAGCTCTACGAAAACCTAACTGGAAGCTATCATAGATGTTATGTTCATCAAGAGCAGCAATGAGTTGTTTAGCCACAACCATTTCCAAGATCTTGGAGATGAACAGAAGTTTAGAGATGGGTCTGAAGCTGCTATGGAGAGAGGGGTCGAGACTCTGTTTTTTAAGAAGCGGGTGGATTACAGCGTTCTTAAAGTAAGCAGGGACCTGACCAGAAACCAGAGAAACATTAATTATAGAGAGCACGCTGGGACCGATGGACTGAAAGGCACTTTTAAACAAAGATGAGGGTAAGATGTCGAGGGGGCATGCAGAGGTCTTCATAGAGTTAACTAGTTTGGTTAACTCAGGCAAAGAAACAGGAGCAAAGCTATCTAGGATGATGGGCCTGGTTGGAGTTGGGAGAGGCAGCGATAAGGCTGAAGGAGAGATGCTAGATCTAACCTTATTGACTTTGTCCAAAAAGAAAGACAGAAAGTTCTCACAGTCTGCAACAGATTGGATGGAGGCTTTAGGAGTGGCAGGAGAGACGATGCTGCTGATGGTGTTAAACAGCACCTTGGGTTTCCCTTTGCTCTGGGACACCAGGTTGGAGAAATGGGAAACCCTAACGTCTCTGACTGCAGAGTTAAAGGATGTCAGAAGATCCTTTAGGTGCAGCAGATGGACGTGGAGATGGGTTTTCTTCCACAAACGCTCAGTTTTTCTGCATTGGCGCTTTAGGCTGCGAAGGCTGTCATTAAACCAGGGAGTAGGGTTCACTGCAGGAACTGATCTGGTTCTGACAGGACAGATGTTGTCCAGAATGGAGAGGCAGTGCTCGTTAAACTGAGAAGTTAAGGAATCTGGGTCGGTATCAGAAGAACAGGGTGGATCAAAAGCAGCAGAAAAATTGCTAGCTGTGCTCTCATTAAGAAAACGAGAACTAACCATACGGCGAGCAGGAGGTGGGAATGCAGAAACTGACAAGTTAAAGAAAATGCAATGGTGATCTGAAATATAAACGTCCTCAGGACAAACACTGTCAGCATTTAGACTTCTTGTATCCAGAGTAGGGCCGGGCAATGTAGAAAAATAGCAGGGTTTCCCCCAGCGCTTTATAAGCCTGGCGCCCGCCATGCTTTGCTTGGCCACCCGCCAGGCTAAGCATCATGCCCCTCCCCGACCCTACCGTGTCCGCTGACATGAACGGCGCAACGAAACTAGAGCCCTCCATCAGCTGATACTGGTGAGAAACAGCAGCGGAACGTGTGCAAACCCCCCCTCATGGAGGAGCGCTGCAGGAGGGAGCGTGCGACCCCCACCTCCCCCCACCCCCCGACGGCCGAATCCGCCAGGCTTAACTCATTTTCTGGGGGAAACCCTGAATAGCATATTGATAAAAAAATGATTCATACTGATCGATATCGATAATTATTGAAAATTTTTATTGTTTTAAATGTAGAAAATTTATTTTAGGTGCAGCCCTGGCCACTTTATGCTAATCCTCAATTAACTAGTTTCAATAAAGAACAGAAAAAACTGACTTAACTTCAGTATTTTATTTAAACATCTTTATTTTACTGGGACCGAACGGTTTCAGAAAAAGACTGAATTGTGTTAGTTTTTCTAGCAGAAAGTAGGATTTCTGTTCAATTCATGATTTTCTTCAATTGAAGGTTCAGCTGCTGCACATTATTCACAATTATACAGTGTTATTTACAAACATGACTGAAAATGTCTTCATATCATCATTTCGCTCATTTCCTCACTTTTCTGTAGCGCTTTTTATTTCTTTCCTGTTTGAAAGATTTGTTCCCACCAATATTTACATGTCCCTTCACATTAATATAATAAATGCCCCTGATATTCTGTGCATGCGCCACCCCCATCTCACGGTGATTGGAAGCACACACGCGCGTGTGTGTGTGTGTGTGTGTGTGTGTGTGTGTGTGTGTGTGTGTGTGTGTGTGTGTGTGTGTGTGTGTGTGTGTGTGTGTGTGTGTGTGTGTGTGTCACTCACTTCGGCTCCTTCAACTGTGGGTCACATTTGGCTTTCCACATGTTCACACACTTCTCGGGAACACAAATCTTCGAGCATGTGGGCAAAAGACATGCAGAGAAGTCCGTTCTGTCGTTTTTTATTTTAACAAAGGCGGGCGTGAGCAGTGATCCTTTTGGAGACTTCTGATATGAAGGATGCTGCTTCCTACCCTCCCCGTCAGCGAGACTCTCGAGAGCCGACTCTACAAAGAGTTGTTTCGTTCAGGACCGATACATCACTACTGCTAAGGGTTAGCGGCAGAGACCGGCCAGTCGGCCACAGCCCTGTAACAGCGCTACGAAATGGGAAGAAAAAACGAGAAAGCCTACAAATGTACAGCTCTGTCAGCTGAAGAACTGTCCTCAACTCCCATAACAAATTTAGTAAAAGACTCGTAAAACCATATTATTATTTCAGGACAATCTCCTCTGCCTCTCCTTGCTGCCTGTCTTGTTTAAGTCCTGTGCTGTCTGTTTAGTTTGAGAGGGAAGGGCTTGATGATGGAGCATGCCTGGATCCATGTTGACTAAGATGAGTTTTATTAATACAAACCTAAAATGTTACTGAAATGTAGGTCAAATTTTTAAAAATATTTTAAACTATAAATATCAGATGGGGGAAAAAGGGAACTAAACACCAATCTAATGCATATTATTTAGCCTTTTATACTAAGAGTCTGTTATTTCAGCCTGATAATTTTGTTGTTTTATTTCATATTTTTTAGCAGAAAACCAGTTTTGTTTCACTTGAAACGTTGTCAAATGGAATATTCAGTTAATCAACAGAAGCTTAGATTAGAACACTTAACGAGAAAATATTTAGTCTTTTAAAAAGTGAGGCAGTTGAATGCATAGAGTATGCATGTGCTGGCGAATGGTCTGGATGGTACCACCTCTGCCTCAGTTTGAGCCAGGAATAACCCTGATGTTGATTGGTTGGGAGTCTAGTATTAAGCTACCTAATAGGCTTTAATGAAAAAAAGAAAGGAAACTCTTTTGATCAAACTTTTTATCGACCCGTTTTTTTTATCGCACCACACGTCCATCCATAAAGATATCATTGTTGAATTATTGTCCAGCCCTAATCCAGAGTATGACTTATAAGGCATTTATTCCTACTAGAGATCACTGCAAATGTATTGATTAAATGAGTGAACCACACCTTTAATAAAATCAAAGTGAAGCTGTTTGTGTACTGAGTTTTTTATACATTTCTTACCTATTGTGGAAGATGATGCATCAGGTTTGGTTACATAACTTTATAGAAGTATTCATGCTGCTGCTGTAGCATTCATAACTGCTTTCTCCCTGATGACTCATGCTCTGTAGGCAGAGGGTCACAAGAGAGCCTGGCAAACAATAATTATCAAGCTAGGATGGATGTTTTTTATCCCTCTAACTAGTAGTCAGTGAAGAACACAGGAGGCAGAAAACAGTAAAGCAAGTGAAGCAGGTTTGTCTTCTAAATACTAAAATAAAGTAGTTTTACTCATTTCTACTTCCAGCTGACTTTGGGGTGTCTGCTAAAAACACCAACTCTTTACAAAGAAGACATTCTTTCATCGGCACGCCTTATTGGTGAGTCAAACAACCTCTCTTTACATCAATGTCTTAGTATGCACTTGATTGTTGGATCGCCTTCTTTCAGTCCTACAGAATAATACATTTGCAACTGAAATTCTGGTTAGTGCAATAACAAACGGATTATAATTGTTTGTTGTAGGATGGCACCAGAGGTGGTGATGTGTGAAACGTCCAAAGACCGTCCGTACGACTACAAGGCCGACATCTGGTCCCTCGGGGTCACACTCATCGAGCTGGCACAGATCGAGCCACCCAACCACGAGATGAATCCCATGAGAGTGTTACTGAAAATAGCCAAGTCCGAGCCACCCACTCTCATGCAGCCCTCTCGCTGGTGAGAATGTGTGCTAATCATGATGAGAGAGGGGCCAGTGGGATGGTTTTTTTTGTTGTTTTTTTTAGGTTTGAGATGAGGATGTGTGAAGTGTTTAACGTGGAGATCTGATGTTTAACAGAAATATGATTTCATAAAGCATGAAGTGTGCCAACAACACTTGTGATTTCTTTTCTTGGAAGGTCTCCAGAATTTAGAGACTTTTTGAGGAAAGCTTTGGACAAGAATGTTGACAACAGGTCGAGCGCAGCACAGCTCCTACAGGTTGGTCTTATCTCACAATACAAGGGTTTTTGTGCAATCTACATGGTTGCTATGTACCTGCATTCAATCTTTCAAAAACATAAGCTTGTGTTTATTTTGCAAATTGAATTTTTTCTGTATTGTCTTTGCAGCATCCTTTTGTCACTAGTGTAACTGATAGCAGACCTCTCAGAGAGCTTATAGCTGAGGCCAAAGCTGAAGTCACAGAGGAGATTGAGGACAGCAAAGAGGAAGAGGAGGAGGAAGAGCCCGATACACCTGTGGTGGGTAGGAGGGGCTGTGATCCTCCTCAAAAGGACACCAGTCAGTTGCTTTGGGTCAAGATGCAGGATGTAGCCATCAAGCGGTAGATGCATTTGATGCCCTTCTGTTGGAATTGGTACAGAGCGGCCTTTTGTGTTTGTTTTTTTGCTATTACTGCTCAGTGTCTAAAAAGCCTGAACTGTCCTCCTTTACGAGATTAGCTGTGGCAAATTTTGCTAAACTTTTTTTCTGCTCCTGTCAGTGTCTGATGAAGTGCCTTTGTTTGTGCTTTTGTAACATCAGATGGCTCCTGGACACAAGCGAGGACCTTCAGATGTCAGCATGGCCAGCTCAGAGGAGGACAAAGTCCCACCAACTCCCTCCAACCTTGAATCGGTTACAGAAAAGACAGAGGCCAAGCCGGTGGAGGACCGAACCAGCGATAAGCTCTCTGATGAAGGGCTTGGAGCAAGCGAAATAGATAAGAATGAGGATGAAAAGCTCAATGAGGTGTCTGATGCCAGTAATGAAGACTTGGCTTCTGGACTAATAGAGACTAGCAAGGACCTTGGCTCACAAGTGTTGTCCAGTGCTGAACCAGAAGGAGCTCAAACTGAAGAGGTTTCCATCGATACTGTGTTGTTTGAGCCAAAAGAACTCGTAGATTCCCAAAAACCTACCACAGGTGTTAAAGATGTAGAAGAACACAGTGAGACAGAGGACAGAGTAGTGGAGGGAGAAATAAGCCAAGTAAGCGAAGAAGGAAAAGTTCAAGATGACAAATGTGTAGAAAAATCACAAGACAAGCCTGAAGAGACACAAACACAAATGGAAGCAAAATCAGAGGACAACACTCAGGCTAACGAAGAACCTGAAGACTCAAATAATGACACTTCTATACCCAAAGTGACAGAGGACAGAATGGAAGACATGAACCGTGTCGAAGCTGAACACGTAGACTCTGAGGATGTACAATCAAATTTATTAAACACAAATGTAAATGGAGATGCAGATATCAAGACAAGTGTGGAAGAGTCCTCCGCTGAAGCTGAATCAGAAAATATGAGTCAGTCAGAGGAAAAGAGGAAGGGTGATGTCCCAGAGGAGCCGGAGCAACCTTCACAAGAGAATCATGCAACAGAGGAGGGTGAAGTACAAGAACAAGCACCAAGTGAAGCCAACACAGTCAGTGAAGAAGTTAGAGATGCATCTGAGGTTTCTGAGCCAGCGGTTACTTCTAAAGACGACTCTGTCAAGGAAGATAAGGAGAAAGCTTCTAGCACAGATGACACCTCCCAAGATGCCATTTCTGTCCAAGAGAGTGAAACCGGTTCAGAAACCAAGATGGAGCACGGAAGTCCTAGTGTGACCAAATTAGATGTGGAGAAGGACTCTGACTCTGGAAGCAGCTCTGCTGCCGACAGCAACAGCCTTGACCTTAACCTGTCCATCTCCAGCTTCCTGTCCAAAAGCAAAGAAGGAGGCTCCATATCTATGCAGGTAACCCAGTCTGAACTCCAGCCTATGTTACTAAAATATCAACACTGTCCTGGTCCTTTCATCACCCCAAATTTGTCCTCTACTCCTGATGATCTTGTCATTCAGTACAATAACGGTCTGGTTTCTATCCTTAATTCATTTGCTCCCATCAAATCCTGCTCTGTATATTTTACTCGGTCTGCTCCATGGTTCACCCCTGCCCTACGCTCCTTGAAAGCTACTAACCGGAGTCTTGAAAGACTACAAGAAAACCGGTCTCACCATCCATAAAAACTTATATTCTGCTCAGATTTCTCTCTACAAGGACTCCATCTCCCATGCCAAATCTCAGTATTACTCCGGTCTCATCTCCTCCAACTCCAGCAATACTAAGACATTATTTTCCATCATGAACAGCATTTTTCAGCCTCCCGACTCCTTACCCATCCATCTTTTCAGAAACGTGTAACTCTCTCCTTCAGTTTTTTAATGATAAGGTCAATAGAATCCATCTCTCTTTACCTCATTCCTCCCTCTCCTGATTTATTTGAACCCTCCATTCCGTTCTCCTCCTTTGAACTTCCCCGTCCCTCAGAACTATTAGATTACATCAAAATCAAAACCTTCCACCTGTCCATCAGACCCCCTTCCAACAGTTTTAGTTAAATCCTGCCTTTCCTCCCTGCTCCCCTTTATAACAGCCATTATTCATTCCTCACTATCCTCTGGTACGGTCCCCTCCCTATTCAAGTCCCCTTCAGTCAGCCCTATTCTAAAAAAAACCTGGTTTAGATCCCAATGATTTCAATAACCTCCGTCCCAGTTCCCATCTTCCCTTTATTTCCAAAGTCCTAGAGAAAACTGTTGCATCTCAGCTGCACTCCCATCTCACCCGCAGTAACCTTTATGAACAGTTTCAGTCTGGCTTCCGTCCCCACCACAGCACAGAAACAGCTCTCATCAAGATCACTAACGACCTACTCACTGCTGCTGATTCTGGTTTAATCTCTATTCTCATTCTCCTCGATCTGAGTGCGGCCTTTGACACCATTTCTCATCCCATGCTTCTCAATAGACTCTCTTCCTTAGGCATCACTCACACTCCCCTCCGCTGGTTTCAATCTTACCTTACTGGCCGCACTCAGTTCATCCAGTTAAAATCCTTTTCCTCAGAACCCTCCCCTGTCAAGTCAGGTGTGCCCCAGGGCTCTGTCCTGGGGCCCCTCCTCTTCATAGTATATCTCCTTCCTATCAGCAACATCTTCCACAAATTCAATATCCAGTTTCACTGCTTCGCAGATGACACCCAGCTCTACATTTCCAGTAAGCCCAACTCAACTCTCCCACCATCCTCCCTTACACTCTGCATCTCAGAAATCAAATCATGGTTCACCTCTAATTTCCTCAAACTCAACGGCAATAAAACTGAACTTCTTCTAGTTGGTACTAAATCCACCCTCTCCAAATCTGACAGCTTTTCTTTAACTATTGACAGCGCCATAGTCTCCCCCTCCCCTCACGTCAAGAGTCTGGGTGTCATCCTCGACAGCTCACTTTCTTTTCAAGCTCACATTAATAACATAATTCAGTCAGCATGCTTCCATTTACGTTCCATAAACAGTCTCCGCCCCTCCCTTACCCCTCACACTGCCGCCATTCTCATCCACAGCCTCGTCACCTCCCGTATCGACTATTGCAATTCACTTCTTTATGGTCTCCCCAACAAACTCCTTCATAAACTGCAACTGGTCCAGAATTCAGCAGCCCGTATTATCACCAGAACCCCTTCCTTTCACCACATCACCCCGGTTCTCCAAAAGCTTCACTGGCTCCCAGTTAAATTCAGGTCCATCTTCAAAATTCTCCTCCATACCTTCAAAGCAATCCATAACCTCTCTCCTCCACATATCTCAGACCTTATAAAGATTAACCCCCCCCCCCCCCCCCCCCGTTCTCTCAGATCTTCTTCCTCCATCCATCTTGTGGTTCCTTCTGCCCGTCTCGCTACCATGGGGAGCAGAGCTTTCAGCCGCTCTGCTCCTCGTCTCTGGAACTCACTTCCCCCAGACATCAGGAACATCGACAGTTTTACCCTGTTCAAAACCAAACTCAAAACACACATGTTTAAATGTGCCTATGACCTCTGATTTTATTGAACTGTTACTCTCTTTGTTTTTCTTGTTTGCGTTTTATTGTTGTTTTATTGTATTTTATTAAGTATTTTCTGTCAAGTGACCTTGGGTGTTCTGAAAGGCGCTTTTAGATAAAATGTATTATTATTATTATCTCATAAACCTACACCGGTGTTCTGGTAGGAGTCAAAACGTCAGAAGAAGACTCTGAAGAAGACTCGCAAATTCATGGTAGATGGTGTGGAAGTCAGTGTGACCACGTCAAAGATCGTGACGGACAACGATGCCAAGAGTGAGGAGATGAGGTTCCTGAGGTATGTCTATCCAGTCTGCTTGATCTGCAGTTGGTCTAAATATGGAGAGTGACCCGTTTAGCACGCCTGCCTAAAATAGTCCATGTTGCTTTTACAAACGCCAGACGGGTTATTGGCCATGATGGATTCTACATTCTGTTACTGGCTTCCTTTGTTACCTTTTAAAGACGCCGTGCTGCAAGTGTTGTCCTTCAGTTTTCTGTTTGGTTCATGAACTGGTCCCAGTAATGTAAAGGGTTAAGTAAGCAACAGTGAAGAAACGCTCAAACCTGGCATAGCAGGAAGAGGATGTGGAGTAAAACAGAAATTTGCTAATAAAGAAGTGAATGTGTGCTCCTCTTGACATCTGTGTTTGTTGTTTAAGGCGTCAGGAGTTGAGAGAGCTGCGCCTCCTTCAGAAAGAGGAGCAGAGGGCCCAGCAGCAGCTGAGCGACAAGCTGCAGCAGCAGAAAGAGCAGATCTACAGGCGCTTTGAACAGGAAACAACTGTGAGTCATTTTCTTTGTATCGCTGTGGTGTAACACCCCCACCTCCACCCAACTCTTCATAAATGAGCTACTTCATCTCAGCTGATCTGATTTTAAGAGGACTTAAGAGGAAATTAATGGCAAAGCACATCTTTTTTCTATTATTCTGCATTTCCACTGGAAATCTACGTTTTAATAAGTTATTGGAAGCAAATTTCAGATATTTAGACTTCAGAAATATAAAAGCCTCTCAAAACAACTTGGTCTGCTGGTCTGTACGTCTTAAAGTATCTCTTGCTTTCACAGGCAAAGAAACGTCAGTACGACCAAGAGGTGGAAAACCTGGAGAAGAAGCAGAAACAGACGATTGAGCGTCTGGAACAGGATCATACCAGCCGGCTCCGAGACGAAGCCAAACGCATCAAAACGGACCAAGACAAAGAGCTGTCCAAGTTCCAAAACATGCTGAAGAACAGGAAGAAGGAGGTACAGTCCAGGCATGGCCGATTCTGCGTGGGTGTGTCTTTAGTTGTCTGATTTTGGCTGCATGTCTTATTGATCTGTTTCATTGGTGTTTAAAACCTGGCTTAACGTGTTTTGTTGTGCTGATTCTGTGGGGGTGCTCGACCCTGTGTCTACAGCCTGATCCATCTCTTCTCCATGATGCTGCTTAATCCAGCTTCTCCTTCTGGTTTCCTCCTGACAAATAATTTTCTGTCCCATAACTTTTATTTCTGCTCATCCCTGGAATTTCCAACCTCTCTCCTTTTAAATGCTTTACTTGGTGTTATTTACAGTTTATAAGATTGTATGTGTGCATCTTTTTCAAAGGCAGTTGACGTTTTTGGCTTCTGATGCGCATTTGCAGCCATTTGCTGAGTGTTGTGCTTTTGCTTATTCAGTTTTAAGCTCAGTTATTTATTTAATTCTTGCAAGACAAATAACCATTGCACCTTTTTGCTTTAAGCTGTAGCTAATTGAGCCTTTGTGTGTGCAGGTCTGTTTTTAACTCATTCACTGCCAGCCGTTTCCTGATCGCTAACCGCCTTCGCTGCCAGCATTTCTCACCGTTTTTACTGTTTTTTTTTTTAAGAGTCACAGAACGTTGCGCGCTAGCATGATGTGGATGCCAAAACAACCAAAACAAAGAGGAGACTCACCTCTTACATCAGGAAGCATCCGTGTGTTTCGAGCCTTATCCGTTCTTTTGTAATCCGTTGTCGAATTGTGATAGGCAGACGCTTTTCCGGTTCGCGCCTCACTTTTTTTTTTTTACAGGAACGACCCAAAACGATCTCCTAACACACGGATGTTCTGCTTCCTGATCACGTGGCATGTGACGTATGTGGATGAAGATCGGCTTTAGAGCTGAGATGTTTGTTCTCTCAGCACGGGGGCTCGTTCCGATGCTCAAACTGTAAAAAAATGCAAATGACGACTTTAGTCGTCAGTGGCAGTGAATGAGTTACAGTGTTACATTCATTGTTGAAATTCACTCGATGTAGTGAAGTAATCTTGTCTTTTTGTTTTTTGAATGAATGCGTTTGGGTTGGCCATGTGTGGCTGAGTACGGTTTTTCTGGAGGGCTGTTGGGTTCCTTTTGGGTTCCTTGTAACAGAGTAACTGACATGGACTTGTCTCAAGATGTTTATTTAGGGAAAATGATTATCCTCTTAGGTTATTTCTCATAATTATTCCATGCAAAATGTTCATTAAATATGTTAACACTGTGCTTTGGACTAATTGTGATATAAACCCTTTTTGACATAATTTATTTTAAAGTGGTACTTCACTGAAAAAACATTTATTTAAATATTGTATCTGATTACAATGGGTCACTCTGAGTTTTTCATGCAAGCAGACTATGAACATGGTCTCCCACTTCTGTCTCCTGCGTTAGCTTCCAGCGTTTCTGCTACACAGGCATGGCGCTGCGCAAGTGAAGCATCGCTCTCACGGTAGACGCACGGAAGCTAAACGTTCTGCGTGTGCACCCCCCCCCCCCCCCCCACACACACACACACACTCACATGAGATACATGAAAGCTGACCGCACAGTGATGAACACCCCCCTCCCCCATTCTCTATTGGGAACGCTGGCTTCTGATAGAAAATAGACGGTGAAACTCTAGGATTTGAAAAGGCTGACAGAACAACGTCAAACTGTCACTTAACATTCATGGACTTACCCAGCCTGACTCGTGATGGGGAAGACTGTTGTTGGTTTAGCGTCCAGGAAACCGCAGAGAATGTCTCAGCTAGTAGAAGCTAACTGTTAGCATTAGCAGCTCCATCACACAGCAGAATTCCTTCAGACTTGTTACTTGCAGAGATGAAGCATCAACGTTGCAGAGCAGAGTCAGTGGTAGAGACGCGTTTCTGTTAGCCAATCAGAGGCCAGATGTCCAAATATCAGGAAATAAGAATCCAAATTCTAGTTCCTGAAACTGGTGCACCCGATCTCTCAAAACACCCCCCCCCCCCCACACACACCCCCGTACAACTAACAAGACACTTTCTACTAGACCGCTGCAAATGAATAACAAATATGAGTAAAGTACTACTTTAACTAATTAGCTAATTGGACAAATTGGTAAACATTCCAGCTCAGTTACTCTGCTTCTCTAATTTCCTGTCATAATAATCACATCAGTGTTTGCGAGACTTAAATTTGAGGTAGCAAAGCTGCTTTTGAGACTAACATCTTCTGCAATGCTTCAGTGAAATTTGTGTGTTGGTGTGATGTCACAACATCCTGGTGTTCCTTAAATTTTGAATGGTTGAAAGGGGAGAATCAAAGGGAGGCTGTGGAAAAACGCGCATGTCGAGGTGAAATCCGTTGGTGGCTGGATGTCGTAGCTGTCCTCTCAAAGTAGGCTGTGCATGTCTCCTGTTGGCCAGCTTTATCCGGTTTTCAGAGGGAACAGGATCACCTAGTTTCTACGTTACTGTAGGCCTTTCAGGAAGCTGGACAGACACCCAGACACATGAGAAAAGAGCTCATGAAACGGTTAAAAGAGGACCTGTCCCTTCTCCAGGCTTCAGAGGTAAAGCGTCACAGTCTCAGATGTAACTTTCTCTCTTCTTCTCTCCACCTGACTTATTTAAACCAATCATTTCCATTTTCTTTGAGTTTAGCTTCTTAGTTATATTCAGTTTTGTAGGAGAGTTTCACATTTTATGCATTTCAGTTTGATGTGGACACAATCCAAAGTGCTGTGCAGAGCAGCTTTATATACAGAGTTATTATTTCTGTCTTTTTGTTTTGCGTTTACTTTTCTAGATGAAAGGATTGCGTACCCTTGGCAGATGGATTTTCATGTGAAATTCCAGCCTGGCAAGCCATCCTATAAGGTTGTTTTTCAAACTGTCTCCGTATGCTATTGGACAACAAACGACGTGACATACTCGGCGCTATGGATGTCGGTGAACGGGGCAGTCTGCCATACTCAAAATATGTCCTTTTTCTAAAGAAAGGACGTGAGTACCTGTTTCTGCCCCAGGCCCTGAAGACGAGCCCGAATCTAAATAGTCCAAAGTTGATTCCAAAGCCGTTTCAAATGAGCCGACACCGTCTTTGTTTCGCTCGGTCGCGGTAATATAGAGTGCTGTGATTGGCCGGCCACCAGACCAACACATTCTCACACCCAAGGCATCAAAATATGATGCATGTGACCAAGCCTCAATATATGACGAATCAGGATGCCCCAGCCCGTCAGGATGCAATGATCAGGGACACGCTGGGTCACGTGGCTCCACTGGCGTCACTGACGTGCGCAGTCACACGGGCATTATTCAACTATTTAACCTTCCCCTCACCCCAATCCTAACCTTAAGGTCCATAAACTGTGATCTTAAGGTTAGGATTGGGGTGAGGGGAAGGTTAAGTAGTTCACAAGTAGTTCTAATGTCCGTCTCAGCACCAGCGTTGGATACCGACGCTCTGGGACGCTACGTCAGCAGTTTGTCCCTGATCGCCGTATCCTGACGCGCTGGGCCGTCCCGATTCATCATATATTGAGGCTTGGTCACACGCATCATATTTGACGCCTTGGGTGTGAGAATGTGTTCACCAGACTGGCCAGGGCTATGGAGGACCTAAAGGAGTGTGGTTATTCCGACGTGCAGAGGAAAATCATTTTGCTTTGGCTGCTGTCCATCTAGATGTCTAGGCTAGTGAAATTCCAGATGTAATCATTAAATCAGTGAAACATTTCGGTCTGACTTGTTCTGGTATAAATTTAAAATTCTTTAGTCAGATAATCCAAATGACATCATAAATGTTTATGTGCTAATCATGTGATTATGTGAGTAGATTAGATAAGAAGTATAATTCACACAACCACAACGGTTCATTAACCTTAAGTTATTTATCACCTGATATAGAAAAATGCTTTTGATTAGCTTGATTCTGTATTCATGGAACAAAAGCAAAAAAAGAAAACATTTCATGTTTTTCTACCTTTCACCAACTTTTATCTTTTTAAAACTCTTGAGTTACCAGTCAGAGGAGAGCTGAGTGAAGTGTGTGTTGAAGACAAAGCGTCCACATGGGATCTACTCAGGACAGAGGACAGTAACGGAGCAGATAAATCAGTGGACATCTGCACTCCAACCTTTAGGAGTTATTTTTCTGCCCTCTAAAAAGGGCTGTTTCAGTTATTAACCTCGCCAAGCCAGTGGAGTAGAAGCTCTTTGCTCTTTTGAGCTGCTCTCATGCATGTGACGACCAGAAGTGTCTTAATAACTAACTCAGTTACTTCCTCCTAACATTTAGCCAACAAACTCAGCCTGACCCAGAGTGGAACACCCATGTCTTACGTAACTTAGGAAGAACTGCTCTGTGTGTGTGTGTGCGCGCGCGCGTGTGTGTGTGTGTGTGTGTGTGTGTGTGTGTGTGTGTGTGTGTGTGTGTGTGTGTGTGTGTGTGTGTGTGTGTGTGTGTGTGTGTGTGTGTGTGTGTGTGTTCTGACCCTGATCAGGGCGAGTGCGCCGTGTGCTCTCCTCCACAGGCAGTGACCCAGGTTATGATACAGTCTTTTCACTTATCCTCATGTGCTCTCTTCAACGCTCAGATGCAGGATGTAAGTGCCCCACCCCGTTTTCTCCTCGTCTCTGGCCCATGCTTAGATGTGTGTGAAGTCAAGTGACAGGATGGTTGATGATGGCTCACACACATAAGCATGGGCGCTTTTGTTGTTACCGAGTCGTTATCGCTGTTGTTGTGCAGTGGATCTGTTTTTTATCCCCTCTCCGCTCCTGCTCAGTACTTTTCCTCCACCAGTCTACAAATGGTCTATGTGTTTTACCTGGGATCATTTGCATTACACTGGATCAGCTGCACTTGTTTATCACTCCTATATGAATCCGTGTTCGTACCGAATATCTCCGTCCTCCAGGGTGCCTGAAAATCACTAAGTCAGTTCTGTTGGAATGTCTTTATTAAGAATTATGTTGAAGAGGCAAGAGCCTTCCAGTGCAAAATCAGCACATTAATGTAAATTATGCTATTTATTATTCACATAAAGATGCTCAAATGCCTTCGTGACATTTAGCTGAACTGTGTCATTATAATGTAGTTCTGTTTATTCATGCATGAGTAAAACCTATAATTTGCTACTGGATATAAAATGTTAAACTATAAAAATAATTAATAGTTGCAAATAATTCTGGATTCTCATAAAAAGTTTTAACATTTGTCCATAGTGTAGCTTCTAGTCAGAGTGTCCCTGACATGATTACTGTTTTTTTTCTCCACATATTTGTGAATCATTTAGAATTAAGAGACAGAAGGATTAGCGTTTCTTTTTCATACGTCTATCATTTTTACAGTCCTAGAAATGAGGCACTTGTACATTAACATGAACTCTAAGTTTAATTGTGGAGCTAAACGTGGTCTTGACATCAGAGCTACTGCTACATTTCGTTTCTTTTCATTGTGGATCATCACCATCCATGATCTGAGTGTCTCTTCTTCTGAGTCCAGTGGATGGTGTGAAGCTCCGGTGCTGTGTTGAACTGAGCTTGAAGTGTTTTTATTTATTTTGACTTAATCTGGATTTATTCCAGGCACATTTTACTGTTTTCTGGACACGTTGATACTGACGTACCTGACTGGTGGTCCTCTCTGTCTGGTTCCACAGGAGCAGGAGTTCCTACAGAAGCAGCAGCAGGAGCTGGATGGAGCTCTGAAGAAAATCATCCAACAACATAAGTTGGAGATAGCCACCATCGAGAGGGACTGCCTCAATCACAAGCAGCAGCTGCTGAGAGGTTAGAGAAGATCAGAGAAGAGCTGGGTCTGAGTTATTATCAGTCAGTAGAGGAAGTCGCTGCTGTTTTAATTACAGATGTGTCACAGCCTGCGTCTGTTTTTATCCATGCATACATCACCAGCTAACACACACCTGGTTAGCCAACCAGTGACTGTGTGCTTCCATGTATCCTGCAGCTCGAGAGGCAGCAATGTGGGAGTTGGAGGAGCGCCATCTGCAGGAGAAGCACCAGCTGCTCAAACAGCAGCTGAAGGACCAGTACTTCATGCAGAGGCATCAGCTTCTGAAGCGGCATGAAAAGGTAGAGCATAAGCGCACACACACACACGGACGCACGCACACACACACAGGTCTAACTACATAGTTGTTCTTCCTGGTGTGCGTTTTTAGGAAATGGAGCAGATGCAGCGCTACAACCAGCGTTTGATAGAGGAGCTGAAGAACAAACAAAACCAAGAGAGGGTTCGTCTTCCCAAGATCCAACGCAGTGATGCAAAGACTCGCATGGCCATGTTTAAGAAGAGCCTCCGCATCACCGTCACAGCAGTTATGACCCCGGAGCAGGAGAGGGAGCGGGTCAAACAGGTGGATGTTGTTCTAGGTTTGCTGCTGTAACAAACCACAGAACATCCTCCTGGCTCAGGGCCACGTCTAGGATTTGGTCTGCACATTTTAAAAGTCACACTGCTTATTTTGACCTGTGGAAGATTAAATTATGTTTACTGTTTTACAAGATTTAAGGGTTTTATTGATCCAAATGTTGTTTTAGGTTTGTTTATTTGAGAGCAGTTGTGTGTTGGAGAACAACATAATCCCTACATGCTGTGGTGTTTTCAGGGGGTGGAGTGTTTTTACAGCTGTTTGTGTTTCCAGTTTGCATCACAAGAGGACAAGAGACAGAAGAACGAGCGACTTCATCAACAACAGAAACACGAGAACCAGATGAGAGATCTGCAGCTGCAGTGTGACTCCAACATCAGAGAGCTGCAGCAGCTGCAGGTTTGGAAACAACACACACACACACACACACACACACACACACACACACACACACACACACACACACACACACACACACACACACGCACGCACACACACACACACACACCTGATGCCTAATAAACATTCATGGGAAATAGGTTATTACTGTATTCTCTTTCTCTTATTTCAGAATGAGAAGTGCCACCTTCTAATCGAGCATGAGACTCAGAAGCTGAAGGAGCTGGATGAAGAGCACAGCCAGGAGATAAAGGACTGGAGGGAAAAGCTGAGACCTAGGAAGAAGGTGTGTTTAATGTCCATGTGATTTTTAATGAAGAACTTATTTTAGTTCTTGCATTTGGCCTTCGGTGTCTGACTCTGCTGTTTGGTTGTGCTGCAGGCGTTGGAGGAGGAGTTCACCAGAAAGCTGCAGGAGCAGGAAGTCTTCTTCAAAATGAGCGGTGAATCCGAATGCCTTAACCCCACCACCCAGAGTCGAGTGTCCAAATTTTACCCCATCCCAAACCTGCAGAACTCCGGTTTATAGCCTTCGTGTAAATGTTCAAGTAAACAAACTGCTGTCCCACTCATCTGTGCTCACTGCATCCTCCTTAAGGTCACCGGTTAAGATAAGAATGTCAGTTCTGCTACCATTAGTGAGCATGATGTGCCTACACACCGTCCATCATGAGGTTTTCTCAGCTTTCTGGGAAATACCTAATGTATTGTGCACTTTTTGAGCATGTTCAGATTTTTATAATGAGGGGAAATCTGAAACTGGAAGCTGAATTCAGTCACGCCTGTGAATTATCTCCAGTGCCTCGTGCATTTGTTTTCCAGCATTTAGGTCCTTTCTTGTTTAACTACTCGCTGTTGAAAAACTGAATGTTTTGCACTCCAATAACTGGTTATGATTCCTGTTCACAAAATGCTAAGATTATTTTTTTATCATTTCACATTAAAACCGACTGTGAGAGTTAGTTTGGCTGCATGTAAAGTTGATCTTGTGAAGGAAGATGAACAGAAAAAGCTGTAGATCTGACGTCTGATCTTCTGTGCGCTGTGTTTAATGTTATGAAAGTCCAAAAAAAGAAGCATCATAAGATGTCTAATAGAATGTACCGAGTTCTGTGCTGCATACATATGAAGATCAATTATTAACTGTTACCAAAAACTGTTATGAGATTAAATATCTAATAATTATTTAACAAATACAATCTTTTCAGTCCCCTTTTTAAATCATCCCTATTGTTTAGATGAATCCATGCTGAGTGGTTACAGACGTTTTATAAAAATTATAAGTTTGAGTTCCTGGACGTTAAGGTGCTGCTTTAACTAAGAAGTACGCAGCTGTAAGTTTTCATCATTTCATCTTTAGACTGGGCAGATTTTTAGTACTTCTTTTACATCCTCGTCTTGATATTTGAATGTTTATTGCTGAAACAACAATGCTGTAATTGATGCTGAGCTGAAGTCCAGTGCTGTTGATCTCTGAACTTCAGCGTTTAACGAGGAAAAGCCCTCAGCTGTATGTCTGCTTATTTTGTCTCCACATATCATCAGAGCATGTTTTAATTTTTATCCACTAACATCAACTTCATTTTTCTTATGGATGCTGGATTTTCATTTGAACTGCCAGGCACCATTTAGTCCATGTGTTTCATTTGTTGTATCGTTTTGATTTGTCACCCTGCCGTTATGCATATTATGCATTTTAGATGTCAGGTCAAATGCATTTAATGAATCTTTATACATTTTCTTGTAAATAAAATATTCACTGTTTATTTGACTTTATTTATTTTTCAAGATCAAATTAGTCATAAAAATATCAAGACTCACAAGTCTAGAAAATAGATTTATTGTTTAGCAAATATAGTGATCAGAACTTAAATCATGTTTATAATTTATTCATTTCAAAACTCAAAAGGCAGTACAGAAATATTTATCAAATTCAGTGCTCTTACACAAAAATATACAATTGAATCAGGCTCGTCCTACTGATCATCTGAGTCACCATCTCAAATACATCATTAATATCTTGCTTTTAATCATAAACCTTTCAAGTAAATCTCAATAACCTTCTTAAAATGACTCTCCCTCTGACAGACTGAGTCGAGTTCAAATAAGGACACTTTATGGGTTTAATGTGGAAATTAGAATTTGATATGGGGCAAAAGCATGATGGATACAAAATAAAATGTTATATAGTCCTCAATACAGCCTAATCCTCACATCTCAGATATATATATATATATATATAAACACCATCTTAAAAAGATGTCATTAAAATGAAAAGCAAGTGCTACTTATTGCTTGATGATACATAATCTCTTGAACAAAGCTGCCCCTGGTAGAGTCAACGCAAGTGTCTAAGCAAAGTAAACATTTTACACCCCGCATGTAAAAACAACAGTTTAACTCACAAACAGACTAACCTCAGAAAATAACATTTTTCAAAGAGACAAATGCATTTTTATTGTTTCAAATCAACTTTTTGGATGAAGGAAGGTCAGAAGTATGGAGTGTGGTTAACCACTTTGGTACAGTTTAACATCTAAAAGAAAAAGGAAGTAAAGCTGAAGAAGAATTTGGCACCATCCCATAATAAACACTTCAGCCACCACTGGTGTGACGTCGAAGCTCCTTGCGGCGACCCACTTTGTTACCTGCAGAAGAAAACAAGGTGCAACAATGTTAACGCTACAATGGCAAATCTGCCAATTAATCTATCTTAAAACATTCTTTTTCAACATTTCTTAACAATCTAACTTAGTACAACAAGAAACATATTGTGGGGATGAAGTGGTTATCTTGTCTTTGTCTTCAAGGGGCTAGATCTGGCTTTTTTAAACCTTTGAGAGCAAAGGTGGGCCCAATATATGATAAATCAGCATGCAAAGCAGGTGCTCCATCATCTATTACAAACGTTAGTCGCCTAAAGCCTAATTTATAATTCTCTGTCAGCTCTGCAAGAGAGACGCACACACATTGACGGATATATTTTTCTTTCGGACTTCTCCACCTGGGGAGTGTTACAAAGCAATCCCCTGCCAGGACAACAGAGGGCATAACGCTAATCTGGGGTATCCTGCCACAATTAGTCACATGTCTGGTCCACAATATTGTATTTACTATTAAGTTTACATTGTTTTAATGTATTTCAGAGACTTTTTAACACAGACAAATTTGTTCCTAATTCTCCTCCACCTCTTCATGCGTTTGGTACCTCTAAACCCACGTTTCTCGTTATTTCCATCCAAAAATAAAATGTTTGCTGCATATCTTTGTACTCCTTCAGTCACGGGTGGATGAACGTTTATATTTTCAGACTTTTTCATCCGAGGCATTCTTCAATCTTTTTGTGTCTCCCACTAAATATCTTTTTTGAGGGGCCAATGGCGTTGCTGTTGAATTTAAAGGAAGCGGCGTCCTGATCAATCACAAGCTTGCGATCTCGGTCACTTTTGATGGATAGTTGAAAAGGTGGGCATGTCTCCGTCGGCCTCTGCGAGCCCGTCGGAGAACGCAGACACACTATGGCATTGCATGTCTACATACCGACCCAGACGGAGAAGTTTAAATAAGGCTTAAGACACATTTTCTGTGCTGGCCGTTCCGTGCATTTTTGTAGACAACGCATGTTTTGTCGGTGGTGTTTTATCACCCAGTGCAGAAGTAATTTGTCAGAATATTCCATCTGGTACTGGTGGAGGTTTAAAGCAGTCATCTATGAAATGACGGTCAAACATAAACAATCTTAACTGCAGCATAAAATCAACCGCTCAGTACTCGCAACTCTGAGAAAGTGGGCATAAGTGGCCTACTTCCAGGGGAGTCGGGTTTCAGATCTGAAACTAGTTTCATGGGGAAGAGAGGTCTGATGACACACTTAGTTTCCATCTTTGTGTCTGCAGGTCCTACCTCAGAATATGAAAACTTGCAGCTGAGAAAGAAAAGTGCATGAATGCAGCCAAAAGTGGGTTTGGGGGTATTTTTCATGAGAAAATAACAATATTACATGGTAAAAAGCTCCAAAAGGTGGATTTTGTCCAAAACCAACGATTGTACCATCCAGTTGTCAGCCTCATCAAAGCACCACACTTATGCGTTTACCTGGGTATTTCAATCATTATGCAATTACGTATTTAGCAACAGAACACCACGTGTGAGATTTTCTCCACTTAATACCAGAGAAACAGCCGGCTATGACCACTTCAACTTCAGGACAAACTACCAGAGTCCCAAAAAGAACAACACCATTTGAAGTCATGGACAACAAAAGACGTTTGGACCTAGAAAACGACAACTGGTGTTTTGTTCTCTCTCGCTTACTCTGGAAATGCAGGTTCTGGTGTCAGGCCAACGGGAGGGGTGAGAGTTCTGGGACCACATTTGTGTTAAAAAGCTAGCTTGTTTTGCACATTTGCTATTGAAGCTTTAAATAAGGAATATTTTGATGTGAGCTGATGGTGTCATGTGACGGAGTTCACCTGTTTCCCTCTTCTGCACCCTGTGGGGAATCTGGACAGTGTAAGCTCCTGGTATTCCAGGTAAACCTGGCGGTCCGGCATCACCTGTAATCAAGCGAAGAGATCAGTGATGGTAGTTAAAATGAAAACTGTTTCAGTTCTGTTCTATGTACCTTTGTCTCCTTTGGGCCCTGGGTACCCCCTGTCTCCCCTAGGTCCAGGGCTGCCTGGAGGGCCAGGGATGGTGCCATAAGCTGTGCAGGAACAAAAACATGCAAGAATTTAGCAAATAAATCTCGAGCTAAGCTTACTGAAATTGAAAAAAAAAAGTATCCTCACTTCTAAAGAAGTCCATGAGGTCAGCTGTGACATTGCCATAAGTGCCAATGACACGACTGTAACCGACTGGGCCAGGAGGACCTGGTGGACCAGGAGGGCCTTGAATTGCTCGCACGCTAGCCCTCCAAGGACCCTCAGCAATATACTGCTGCAGGAGGCCTTGATCTGCAGGACAAATGGTATGAACTGTGACCTAACTGTGATCAGTTTTAGCCAGGGGGGAAAGAAGCCCCTTCTCCCAGCTTTACAGGGAGTGCAGAATTATTAGGCAAATGAGTATTTTGTCCACATCATCCTCTTCATGCATGTTGTCTTACTCCAAGCTGTATAGGCTCGAAAGCCTACTACCAATTAAGCATATTAGGTGATGTGCATCTCTGTAATGAGAAGGGGTGTGGTCTAATGACATCAACACCCTATATCAGGTGTGCATAATTGTTAGGCAACTTCCTTTCCATTGGCAAAATAGGTCAAAAGAAGGACTTGACAGGCTCAGAAAAGTCAAAAATAGTGAGATATCTTGCAGAGGGATGCAGCAGTCTTAAAATTGCAAAGCTTCTGAAGTGTGATCATCGAACAATCAAGCGTTTCATTCAAAATAGTCAACAGGGTCGCAAGAAGCGTGTGGAAAAACCGAGGCACAAAATAACTGCCCATGAACTGAGAAAAGTCAAGCGTACAGCTGCCAAGATGCCACTTGCCACCAGTTTGGCCATATTTCAGAGCTGCAACATCACTGGAGTGCCCAAAAGCACAAGGTGTGCAATACTCAGAGACACGGCCAAGGTAAGAAAGGCTGAAAGACGACCACCACTGAACAAGACACACAAGCTGAAACGTCAAGACTGGGCCAAGAAATATCTCAAGACTGATTTTTCTAAGGTTTTATGGACTGATGAAATGAGAGTGAGTCTTGACGGGCCAGAAGGATGGGCCCGTGGCTGGATTGGTAAAGGGCAGAGAGCTCCAGTCCGACTCAGACGCCAGCAAGGTGGAGGTGGAGTACTGGTTTGGGCTGGTATCATCAAAGATGAGCTTGTGGGGCCTTTTCGGGTTGAGGATGGAGTCCAGCTCAACTCCCAGTCCTACTGCCAGTTTCTGGAAGACACCTTCTTCAAGCAGTGGTACAGGAAGAAGTCTGCATCCTTCAAGAAAAACATGATTTTCATGCAGGACAATGCTCCATCACACGCGTCCAAGTACTCCACAGCGTGGCTGGCAAGAAAGGGTCTAAAAGAAGAAAAACTAATGACATGGCCTCCTTGTTCACCTGATCTGAACCCCATTGAGAACCTGTGGTCCATCATCACATGCGAGATTTACAAGGAGGGAAAACAGTACACCTCTCTGAACAGTGTCTGGGAGGCTGTGGTTGCTGCTGCACGCAATGTTGATGGTGAACAGATCAAAACACTGACAGAATCCATGGATGGCAGGCTTTTGAGTGTCCTTGCAACTAAAGGTGGCTATACTGGTCGCTGATTTGTTTTTTTGTATTGTTTTTGAATGTCAGAAATGTATATTTGGGAATGTGGAGATGTTATATTGGTTTCACTGGTAAAAATAAATAAATGAAATGGGTATATATTTGTTTTTTGTTAAGTTGCCAAATAATTATGCACAGTAATAGTCACCTGCACACACAGATATCCCCCTAAAATAGCTAAAACTAAAAACAAACAAAACTACTTCCAAAAATATTCAGCTTTGATATCAATGAGTTGTTTGGGTTCATTGAGAACATGGTTGTCGTTCAATAATAAAATTATTCCTCAAAAATACAACTTGCCTAATAATTCTGCACTCCCTGTAATCAAAACATTAAATCAGATCTAATAATGTCCTTCCCCACAGAGTTGATCCCATGTAAAAAAAAAAAAAAAAACATTAATCAAACTCTTGATGAATCTTGACTCACTCTTGATGTAGTCTGTAACTTTCGTGGCAACGCTGGAATAGTCCAGAGTCTCAGCGAGCTTGCTTACATCGATGTCTGTACGATGATGGCCGTAGCGAGAGTCGCTCTGTGAGTAGCTCTGGCTCTGCGTGTAGCTCTGGGCATAACCGGGCTCTCCACGTTCTCCCTTATGACCTCTAGGACCTGGGGGTCCTGGAGGGCCAACAATAGCCCGTCGAACATTATCACCTGAAGGATACAGTTAACTTCTTAGGTTTGGTCAAAAAAATCAAGTGCATGGACCTGTTTTATTTTAGTTGAGGTTTTTTGGACATTATTTCATTTGTCATAGAAATACCCTCCTATTTAGCTCTGAAGTTACTTTGCAAACAGAAAGTTCATTAATGCTTCAATGGTGCCCAGCATCTAACTGCAAAATAAGCCCAAATCATTAGCCTTCCACCACTGTGCCTGACTGCTGTTAGAAAGCTCATAAACAGTTTTTATGCCTAAATTCTGCATCGTGGTCAAACATCTTCACATTGGTTGTGTTCGTCCAAAGGACATTTTTTTAGGACTTTATTTGTCTCTGTGTTAGAAGCTTACTGGTCAAATACTCTTGAATTTCGGTGCGAATGCTCTCCCGTGGGAAGTTTCCACTGTAGGAAACGGATCCAGTCAGAGTACTCGGGGGACCCTGTGGACCTGGAGGACCAGGAGGGCCAGGAAGGCCTGGATTACCTCTGAATCCTGAACCTGAAATATTCCAGAACAAATAAATGATGAAGAAGAATTTCATCATTGACTTTAGCCTTTGTTTTTGCTGACGTTATCTCCAGATATGAAAATCAAACTTTTCCAATCCTAATCTGACCTTAAAAAAAAACGACTGCAAAGTAGATCTTTTGATCTAAATAAATACGTTCCTCTTAGTTCCTTCTAAACTCACTCTGCAAGTACCGCTGAATTTCCTCCAAGCTGTAGCCACGACCTCCTGACCCAAACACAGTGGAAGTTGAGACTCCTGGGGGCCCTTGAGGACCAGGCAGACCTGGAACACCTGGAGGACCAGGAGGGCCTTGTTGTACAGCAGAAGTGATCCATGATCGGAAATCTGAATCTAAGAAGATAAAGATATAACAAAGACAACAGAGCTAGCTTATGTTAACCGTTTCTTGGTAACTTTTCAATTCAAGAGGATCTTACTTCTGATCAGTGCTGAATAGTCAATCGTAGCAGTTGTGAAGCCAGATCCTCCAGCACCTGGAGTTCCGGGAGGCCCTGGAAGACCCCGTGGCCCTGGTGGACCTCTAGCAATCCCTTTCTCTGATAAGAACAATGAGTTGATGGATTGACACAACTTATGATGTTCATTTTAAAAACTGTACTTACCATTCATGATGTTAAAGATATACGTGGCAACATGTTCTATTGTGTGTTCTGCAGTCTTTGAAAGACCCCCTGGTGGTCCTGGGGGTCCTTGCGGCCCTGGTGGTCCAGACAAATATCGTCTCACATCGTCTCCTAGACGTATCACGGCAGAGAAACACAGTTTAGGACGGTTCTTCTTCAAAGTGAAACCAATGAAGAACTTCCAGATGTGGTGGATCCACATGAATCTCATGCTGTCCTGCCCCATTAGGAAATGTGCTGTACTCACGCTGAAGCATGGTGATCAGAGCGTTGACTGTGAGAGATCCAGAGACAGGTCCAGGTGGACCAGGTGGTCCTGGAGGACCCTGAACACCAAAACGGAAGCCTGAATCTGAACCTGTGTTAACAAAATACAGATGTAAGCTGCAACATTCACACTGTAATTATCACCCGTGTATTAATACAAGTTCTTACGTTGCAGGTACGCAATGACACGAGCAGAAATGTCCTCCAGAGACCCTGAGAAGGTTCCAGGGTGTCCTGGAGGTCCGGGTGGACCTGGAGGACCTTGCATACCACTCAGTCTGTATCTACCTGTATGGAACATATCCAAACACATCAATAAACTGTTCTCTTAACCTGTAACCTCTCTTTAGAAAGACACTTACTCAGATAGTCTGTTATGTACTGCCGCATCTCGCTAGAAGAAGCAAAAGAGCCTGGCTGGCCTGGAGGACCAGGAGGACCTGGTGGACCAGGTGGACCTGAGGTGACTGAGACTGAACCTGGAACAAGATCATGAACCATTTGAGCAAGAAAAAAATAGCATTTGTCAAATCACATAGCAAAAAAGAACATTTAGTATTCATACCTCTTGACGTGCCTGGAATTCCAGGAGCTCCAGTGTCTCCTTTGATTTAAAAAGAAATTTCTGATTGCCAGTTTTAAGTATATCTGTACATGGAAGGCTTTGATTGTGACATTTATAAATTATTCATAACCCCATTAAGAAATCTGGGTTTAAATATAAACCACATATTAAAGAATAATACCTGTGTATCCACGTGGTCCAGGAGCACCTAAAATAATAACAGACATGTCAAAATGAAGAATTAACAAATACAGGGCTGTCAACTTTTGCAAAATCTTCAGTGATATTTTTTTAAGGTGTGGCAATAACCACACACACATTCTAGGAGAGAAAGTTCAGTTTTAGTCACTTTTGCGTAAGATGTGAATGCGATGTAGCTAGCTGCTGATAGCTGTTAGCGGTGTTAGAGCTTGGTCCGCATTGCTGGCAGTAAGTCTGGCTCGTTCCCGGTGAGAGTTGGACTCCGCCAAGGCTGCCCTTTGTCACCCGACAGAGGTGGAAAGAATACTAAAACTTCCTACTTAAGTACGAGTACCAGTACTTTGATAATTTTTTATTCAAGTACAAGTAAAAGTACTTGCCTAAATTTTTACTCAAGTAAAAGTAAAAAGTGTCGTAAATTAAATGTACTCAAAGTAAAAATTACTTAGTTACATTTTTATCAGCGTAAAGATGGCTACATCAGTGCAAAACCACAACACCAGTTCACAAAATGTTCGTGTGTGCACGCACACACGCACACACACACAGTTTGATGGAAGGATTTCTATTCAACAGTGAGAACAGGACGTGCACATTGATTGGACGAGGTTTTTCTTGGATGGTACATTTCAATTGTGATTAAAATTATTCATAATTATGAAAAAAAGTTAATTTTTAGATGCCATCATTATGTGAGACATCTCAATGTTTTCATGACAAACTCTAACATGAGACTGTGCTCTAACCTGTAGCATAACATAACAAGCTAAATGAAATTCAAACATTTCAAATGGACCGTATTACAGATGCTAACCAAGGCCCTGCCCTACTTTACCTCTACATTACAGTTCCTTTATCCATGTCCATCCTAGAGCTCCTCTCTGACCTTCATTCTTATTTAGAGCAGCTGATTTTTAAAGTTAGCAGAGTTCATCCTTGGTAGTGGGTTCACTCACTCATTTAACCCTTCACCACTGAAATCAGTTTGTTCATTCCAATCCTCCTAAATAGTCCTCCAATCATCCAACTGGAATCCTTAAGGGTCCAGTAACGTCCATCCTGTCAGAATAGGCCTTGGGAGCCCAGATGTTACTAGAACTAATGGTGTCTCCTCACCAGCGTGAGCCTTCAAACTGTGAAGGTTGGTCTCCAAACATGAACTTTAAATTCATGCATTTATCTCCTCTTGTAAAACTTTAACATGTTTTAAAAGGCTTGTATCATGATAAGTTACACCTCCCAGACCAAAGATCGGTACAATATAAGATAAAATATTATCAAAAACACTGCAGAGATGTCATTATTTATGAAATATAAGTTATTTTTCTGAGCCATTACTTCAGCCAAGATAAAGGATGCATGGGTTTGATGAAACCATGCTGTCTCATGCAGTTCTTTATGTGTAACACACACACACACACACGTCATGACTAATTTAACTGCATTGAACTGCTTTTGTAATAATTTAATCTCTTATTCTGGAGTAAAATAGAGAAACAAGCTAAATCATCACATATCTGTGGCATCAAGAAGCATTTTCTGAGTTCAAACACAGGGATGGAGCTCCATTTTTACACCTGAATAGTATCAGGAAGTTTTAACTCACAGAGGCCTGCAGGTCTTCTGTTTTATGAGCAAAGCTCTGAGAATCCGCTTGTTATGAGCGCTAAACGTTATTTTGCTGCTGCCGAGCGGAGCGGTAAGGAAACACATTTCAAGCACGGAACAGAGTCCGAACCGAGCAGAATTCTGATGACTTAGCACCGGTGCATGAAGGTTGCAACCCGAAGGAGAGGATGGAGAGAGGAGGTGAACAGCGAGTGGATCACAGGGACTGAACTGATGTTTTTGAGCAAAATTTGTACACCCACACCCCCCACGGTTTAGACGCGGTGCTCATGCAGGTGTCTCTTTCTTTCATTCCCCCCCCCCCCCCCCCCCCGCCCGTGTCCTCTCTGGCTGTGAAGCTAACAGAATTGATGTCTGGTTGCTGGTGACAAGCCTTACAGATTTACTCTAATGGTGGGGCATCAAAGCGTCTGCTTTTAATGTCATGCCTGATATTTAAAACTTTATTGTTATTGTTTTTGAATGCTTTTTAATTCCGACCAGACACGGAGACAGAGATGAAAGAGAAAGGAAGAGACAAAAAGTGGGGTGGGGGGGAGGGGTTCCACAAAAATAAACAATAATGAACAAGAGTCTGCTTCTAGACCTGCAGAAAGAGAGAAGAAAAAACAAAAACAAAAAACAAACAAAAAAATGGGACACAACAACAATACAACAAGATCAAGCTATCACTGTGTCAACTTGATGAAGAAATATATAATCAACATTGTTTAACTGAACAATCACACGATAATAAATCACAGTGCTTTAAGTGCCCTCCAGCCGATATGTGATGGAACCGATCAAAGGAGCCCAGAGAGATTGATTTGAAGTAGAAGCAGAGGCTATATCAAGTGTAATATGATCTAATAAAAGATTTCTATACTGGTTGATGCAAAGAGTATCTCTATTTTTCCAATTCAAGAGGATAGTTTTCTTAGCGATGCATATGGCAGTCAGAACCACGTGAGCCTAAGATGTTTCAATCGGGACATCGTCTAGGTCAATAAACAGAGAGAGGAGGTGGTTGGGATATGACATTTCAGACACTTTGACAGGTCTTCACATACTCTTCCCCAAAATTCCCGGACAGGACCACAGTGCGTGAATGTAATTGTCAGGAATGTTGTATGTGCAGTGTGTACAGGTGTCTCTTTCTGTTCCGACGCTGCTACACGCAATGTTTTTAATTTATTAAGCCCATAATTTATTTTTACTCAGTAACAGATATTATTTAAAATGTAGCGAATTACAATTCTTTTTAAAAACTTACTCAAGTAAAAGTAAAAGTACAGCTTTTAAAAACAACTTAAAAAGTATGAATATACAAAAAAAGCTACTCAATTATAGTAACGTGTGTAAATGTAATTCGTTACTTTGCACCTCTGGTCACGGATTCTGTTCATAACTTTAATGGACAGGATTTCTAGGTACAGCCAAGGTGTTGAATGGATCCACTTTGGTGGCGGATCAGGTCTCTGCTTTTTGCAGATTATGTGGTCCTGTTGGCTTGATCAGACTGTGATCTTTTTCCAGAATGATTTGCAGCTGAGTGTGAAGCAGCTGGGATGAGAATCAGCTCCTCTAAATCCGAGACCATGGTCTTGAGTCGGGAAATGGTAGAATTTCTTCTCTAGGTCAGAGAAGTCCTGCTTTAAGGGACCCAAAACGCCCACTAGTAAACTAGTGAGGGTGTTGCAGACCTTACTAGGTAACTAGTGGCATGCATGTTTTGCTCACTAGCTAACTAGTTACACCTAAAAACACATATAAAGATTTCTTAGCCTCGAAAGCCATTTACTTAGGGAATGAGTTCTTGTGTTTTCATCAAGTTTCCCTAAATCATTGATAGAAAAAGTATTTTGCCATCATTGAAATAAAATTACTGATTACAAGTACTTAACTTAAAAGTAAAACAGTAAAGATCTGTCATGTTCCTGGGCAGAGGTGAGTCACACCATCTCCTCTCACCAGACTCTAAGCTAATTCTCCACAGGTGAGGAGCAGGGGGAGCGGCAGATGCAGGAGATTTTCCAATCAGGGACGCGGGTTCAAAAGAAGGATGGAGACACATCACTTTGCCGGATGATTGCACCAGTTTAGGTAGCACCAGCCTTTGACCTTGATCTAGTTTGTTCGTGTTTTGACTCGTGTTTGACCATTGGATTTATGACCTCGGATTGTGTTTTTGGATTACGATTTGGATTATCCCTCACGCCTAGTTTTTGTTCCACTCAGGATCCTCTCCTCATCTACTCACCTTCGCTGTCTTCGTTCCCTGGATAACACACATCACGTCCCATCCTCCTCCGCTGCTCCTATTTGGCTTCCCTCTGCTACCTCGTCTCTCCTGGACCTCTCACCCTCTGCCCAGCATCCTTCCTGGCTTCCTCATCTCCTCATCCACCTGAGCACTTCAGAGACTCGAGCCGTATTGCTCATCCCACAGGACTTCCCTGTGCGGTTTCAGTCCCCGTTTTTATAATAAAGACATTTTACTTTACTGCTTTGGACTACGTGTGATGATTCTGCATGTCTTGGGTTAGGCACTTACCTCGAGTCATGACAGAATCATCCAGCCACACATCTAACCCAGTGGAATCAGCACTCGCGGATCTGGCTACCCGGATGTCCCAACAAGAGCAGACACTTCCCGTCCTCATGGAGCAGCTGAATATCATCAACCAACGTTATCAACGTTTGGAGACCGTCCTGCAGCAGCTTCAGGAGCAGCTCTCCTCTACAGCCTCGAGTTCCGTTCCCGCTCCAGCGACAGCTGCCGCTCCGGCGTTCGGAACAGAACTACACGCACACGCCTCGGGAGGTGTGGTTTCACCTGGACCGGAGGCGCTCTGCTCTCTGGAAATCACGCACTTCCGTTGGGCTCTTCCTCGGCAATGTCCGACTTTCTCCGGTGAATTCGAGGATTGCTTTGGGTTTCTGCTACAGTGCCACCTAGCGTTCAAAGACTCCCCGAGGTCTTTTCCTACTGACTCAATGAAGATCTCGTTTATTGTTGGACTTCTTAGAGGCAAGGCACTTCGGTGGGCGGAGGCTAAGAGTAGAAATCCCAATTTCCTGTCTGTTCTTACCCAGACTTTCTGGAGGATTTTAAACTGACTTTTTGCAGTTCCGAGACCACCACTGACATCAGAAAAAGACTGTTGCACCTCTCGCAGGGAAGGTCAGTGGCTGACATGTCTCTGGAGTTTAGGACCTTGGCTGCAATGACATCATGGGGGGACGATGCCCTTAAAGCGGCATTCATCGAATCTCTGAACGATCGGGTAAAGAACCAGCTGGCTCTGTGCCCCGAGCCATCAACCCTGGACGGACTGATCTCATTATGCATCTCTATCGACAAGAGACATAGGGAGCTTCAGAAGACACCATTTAGGGATCATTCACCACCTGCAGCACATCGTCCATCCCATTGGTCTCCTCCTCTGGACTCACCCGAGGAGCCCATGCAGGTGAGACGTACCCACCTTACTCCGGAGGAGCGCCAACATTGTTACAGTAAAGGTTTGTGCCTTTACTGTGGAAAACCGGGACACATGGTGCACACCTGCCCTGCGGCGTCAAAAGGGCGTGCCCACCAGTAGTTCCGGGAGTTCTGGTGGGCAGTCTTTCAGGTAAAGAAACCTCCCGTTTTCTTGACTGTGCTTTGACTGTTAACAGTCGTCGCCACCAGACGACTGCTCTAGTAGACTCAGGATGTGAACAGTCATTGGTGGACCCATAACTGGTGCGGGATTGGGGACTGTCTACTGATCCACTGCCGGAACCTTTAACGGTGTCATCCCTGGATGGGAGGCCCCTGGCCACAATCACCCACCGGAACCAACCGCTCCAGCTCCAGGTCTCAGGTAACCACACGGAGATGATCTCATTATTTGTGTTTCCCTCCCCGCAGAACCAAGTAGTTCTAGGCCATTCCTGGCTTAGGGTACAAAACCCGTGTTTGGACTGGAGATCAAGCCGTGTGGAGATCTGGAGTCCGGAGTGTCATCTTACCTGCCTGACCTCTGCTTCCTCTGGATCTAAGGACTCTGAAAAGACTCATGTGGAGCTGCCCGATCTCACCCAGATACCAAGTGAGTACCATGACTTACAGTAAGTGTTCAGTAGAGATCAAGCAGCCACGTTGCCACCTCACTGTCCATTTGACATTGGAATCGACCTGTTGCCAGAAGCTCCGCTCCCAACCAGCCGCCTCTACAGTCTGTCCAAACCTGAACAGGACAGTATGAGGAAATACATTACTGAGGCCTTGGCCAATGGCATAATCAGGCCATCCACCTCGCCTCTGGGAGCTGTTTTTTTCTTCGTGGCCAAAAAGGACGGGTGGCTTCGCCCTTGTATTGATTACAGGGGTTTAAATCAAATAACGGTGAAGGACAAGTACCCGCTCCCTCTACTTTCGTCTAACTTTGAACCTGTGCAAGATGCCACCGTTTTTACGCGGATGGATCTCCGCAATGCATATCACCTGGTCAGAGTCCGCCAAGGTGACAAATGGAAGACAGTTTTTAAGACGCCCCTGGGGCACTTTGAATATTTGGTGATGCCCTTTGGCCTCACTAATGCTCCAGCGGTGTTTCAGAGACTTGTGAACTCAGTGTTGGGGGACTACATTAATGACTTTGTATCTGTATATCTTGATATCTTGATTTTTTTTTTCTAGGTCCATTGATCAACACCAGAAACAAGTTCGGATGGTACTCCAACGGCTGTTGGAGAACAGACTATTTGTAAAAGCCGAGAAATGTGAATTTCATGTTTCAGTAGTTAAGTTTCTTGGTTTTGTTTTAGAAAGTGGATGGCTGAGGGCGGACCCAGGCAAGGTCCAAGCAGTGATGGAGTGGCCTACCCCTGCCACCAGGAAACAACTGCAGCAATTTCTTGGCTTTGCAAACTTTTACAGACGGTTTATCTGCAATTATAGCCAGACCGCAGCCCCTCTGACAGCTCTAACCTCTGTTGTTAAGCCCTTTTCCTTGTCTCCAGAAGCCGAAGCCGCATTTAGGACTCTGAAGAGGAGGTTCACCGAGGCCCCAGTCCTCTCCAGACCAGACCCCAAGTAGCAGTTCACTGTGGAGGTGGACGCCTCTGACACCGGGGTTGGTGCAGTCCTCTCTCAGGTATCCCCAGAAGACCACAAACTTCATCCGTGTGCCTTCTTCTCACGGCGCTTGACACCCACCGAGAGCAGGTATGACGTGGGGGACAGGGAGTTACTGGCAGTAAAACTGGCTTTGGAGGAGTGGAGACATTGGCTGGCGGGGGCTGAACTACCATTTATCATTTGGACTGATCATAAAAACCTGATCTATCTCAAGGAGGCAAAGAGACAGAACCCTCGACAGTATAGGTGGTCTTTGTTCTTCTCCCGCTTTAACTTTGTTTTGTCCTATAGACCGGGATCAAAGAACACAAAGCCTGACGCTCTGTCTCGCCAGCACTCCTCTGAAGATGAGATGGCTCCTAGCACCATCTTGCCTGCCTCCTGCACCGTTGCTGGAGTAACCTGGCCCATAAGAGACCAGGTCCTGGAGGCCCTTAGGTGGATCCTGGCCCAGGTAACGGACCCTCCAACAGACTGTTTGTTCCCCAGGCACTACGAGGAAAGGTTATTCACTGGGCTCACACCAGGAGGTTTTCAATCCACCCTGGAGTAGGACGTACTGTGGCTCTGATCAGGCGATCTTTCTGGTGGCCCTCCCTCTACAGAGATGTGAAGGAGTATGTGTCGGCCTGCCACGTCTGTGCCCAACAGAAAGGTACCAATCAGTCTCCAGCAGGCCTACTCTGTTCCCTACCAGTGCCGTCCCGTCCTTGGTCCCATATTGCCTTGGACTTTGTTTGTGGGTTGCAACCTTTGCATGGTTTTAGTGTCATTTTAACTGTTGTGGACAGGTTCTCCAAGGCCTGTCATCTGGTGCCATTAAAGGCCCTCCCTACATCTGCCATCATGGCCCAGCTTTTAATTAAACATGTCTTTCATCTGCATGGGATCCCAACAGAGATCCTCTCTGACCGAGGCCCCCAGTTCGTGTCTCGTGTCTGAAGGGAGTTTGCCACCGCCTTGGGAGTCCAGGTGGCTCTGACCTCGGGGTTTCATCCACAGACCAACGGACAATGCGAGCGGATGAACCAAGATTTGGGCGCCATGCTTCGCTGCGTCTGTGCCACCAACCCGTCCACCTGGAGTGAGCATTTGGCTTGGGTCGAGTATGCCCATAATAGCCATGTCTCCTCCGCCACAGGTCAGTCTCCCTTCGAGTCCTCCCTCAGATATCAGCCCTCTCTGTTCCCCCTTCATACAGATGCCACCATCACCACTCCTCAGTTCCTTTGTCGGGCCCGCCGCACCTGGATCACCACGAGGTCGGCTCTTCAGCGGACCGCAGAAAGGAATCAGCGACTGGCTGACCAACACCGTTGTCCTGCTCTCACCTACTCTCCCGGTCAAATGGTCTGGCTGTCGTCCAAAGATGTCCCGCTGAAGGCGGCCACCAGGAAGTTCTCTCCTAGGTTCCTTGGTACCTTCAAGGTCGCGGCGGTCCCTAGCCCGACGACCGTGCGGTTGGAACTCCCGTCGTCTCTTCGGATCCATCCCGTGTTCCATGTCTCCCTGGTTAAACCTGTCGTTTCCAGCCCTCTGTGCCCGGTTCCGGCTCCGCCTCCTCCTGCTCAGCTCTACAAAGGGGGGCTGGTATACAAGGTTCGGCGCATCCTCGACTCTCGCCCCTGTGGTCGGGGTCTTCAATATTTGGTGGACTGGGAGGGGTACGGCCCGGAGGAACGCTCCTGGTTTCCTCGGTCCAACATCGAGGACCCCTCTCTCATCTCGGACTTCGAGGCCTCCAGATCCGGTGCTAGGACGCCGGGGGCGTCCGTTGGGGGGGTTGGGGGGGGGGGGGGGTGGGTTGGGTTGGGGGGGGAACACTGTCATGTTCCTGGGCAGAGGTGAGTCACACCCTCTCCTCTCACCAGACTCTAAGCTAATTCTCCACAGGTGAGGAGCAGGGGGAGCGGCAGCTGCAGGAGATTTTCCAATCAGGGACGCGGGTTCAAAAGGAGGATGGAGACACATCACTTTGCCGGATGATTGCACCAGTTTAGGTAGCACCAGCCTTTGACCTTGATCTAGTTTGTTCGTGTTTTGACTCGTGTTTGACCATTGGATTTATGACCTCGGATTGTGTTTTTGGATTACGATTTGGATTATCCCTCACGCCTAGTTTTTGTTCCACTCAGGATCCTCTCCTCATCTACTCACCTTCGCTGTCTTTGTTCCCTGGATAACACACATCACGTCCCATCCTCCTCCGCTGCTCCTATTTGGCTTCCCTCTGCTACCTCGCCTCTCCTGGACCTCTCACCCTCTGCCCAGCGTCCTTCCTGGCTTCCTCATCTCCTCATCAACCTGAGCATTTCAGAGACTCGAGCCGTATTGCTCATCCCACAGGACTTCCCTGTGTGGTTTCAGTTCCCGTTTTTATAATAAAGACCTTTTACTTTACTGCTTTGGACTATGTGTGATGATTCTGCATGTCTTGGGTTAAGCACTTACCTCGAGTCATGACAAGATCTGCATTTCTATTTTCTTACTGGTTACTTTAATTGAATTTTGTTTATATATATATATATATATATATATAGAGAGAGAGAGAGAGAGAGAGAGAGATAGAGATCAAAAAATATATATACCGGTATTGGCATTTGTTGTGTTGTGTTGTTTGAAGCAAAGTGTATAATTTTTGAAAAAAAATATATGTGTATCAATGTCTGTGTATGTTTACTAGATGGGTATTTATTGGTTTTTGATCTAATAACACGTGCACTCATATGCCACTCTATCAGCACTGATTAGCCTAAAATTCACCAGTCGTCTCTAGCAACCAAATGTGATTTGCTGTTTAGCTGCATTTAAGGGGCGCTTTTTCCAGCACCCTAGGAAAGAAACTTGAGTGTCTAATGAAAAACAGCTGGTGAAAATTTTATGTAAATAATTCAGATTGCATGTGGGCATGCACAGTAAAAGTATCAGGCTCATTTATAGTAAATATATAAATAAATATTTTAGTTTTATTTACTTTTTAGAATTTTTTCTCTTCCTAAGTCGGGGAGGGCGGCACCCCTGTGTTCCTTATGAATGAGCTGCAGTGGGACAATGCAAAGTGTAACTCAAATAGACAAACATTTTTTTTCTTTGTAGAGAGAGAAACTGGATGTGTGCTGTGAAAGTGTGTGAAGACAGTCAAATGTGTGTCACTCTCACTGATGACAATGCATAAACGTCAATCTCAATCACCTGTTGATCCTTTAGGCCCAGGTGGTCCTGGTGGTCCTGGTGGTCCAGGATAAGCTGTACCTATAACAAAAGTGGAGTTAAAGTCCATTCTGTGACCATGTTCTAAGCTTGACCCAGAACAGATCACGTCTTTAGATCTTACCAGAGTTGGATGCAAAGCCTGAATCTCCTTTTTCTCCCTTAGGTCCAGGTATTCCATAACCTAAGGATCAAAATGTCAAAGAATGAGCTTCTTGTCATAAAATACTATGAATTTGTTTTTGAAACTGACACTTGCCTGGAGGCCCAGGTGGTCCTGGAGGTCCTTGCCTCGAATCACCTAATAAATGCATTTTCAGAAACACACCCAACTAAATATTGAAATGATCTTATAAGTGAGTGGGTTATTTCTACTGTCTCAAATAATTGTCTTATTTGATTAAGCAGGCTTTAAAAAGAGGGTTATGTCTTTCTCACCTGGACGTCCTGGAGGCCCAGGTGGACCGGGTGGGCCAGGTGGGCCGAGCAACAATGAGCCTCCACTAGAGCTGAGCTGTCCTAAAGCAGATAAACAACAATAAGACACATCAGTTCCACTGAGGAACTCTAGAAGTCAAATTTATTCAATTAATTTAAATGTCTTGTAACCCACATGGTGTGAGTTTTGATTTTCTTTGGTTTTACACGTCTTGATGCCAGTTTAAAGGTCTCATTCAGTATTTTCCTGTGGTCTCAATTATGAAGGAATGTCTTGTGAGATGATGTCTGACTGTAAGAAGCCCTGGCACTCCTGTTTCAGGGGATTAAAGTTTGTTTTAGGAGTGGGAATAAACGACAGGATTACAAGTTTTACTCATTAAAATTAGTGATATAAAAAACATCTCACTTCTGATTGGCTAACAGTAATGTGACTACTGTAAAATATATTTTCTTGGGTAAAAAATGCAACGTTGATGGATTATCTCTACTGATAACATGCAGTACCGTTATTTATGGTTAGCTCATACTAGCTTAGATGGCCTCTGTTCTCTTTTGGCTCCTAAATGAATTAAAAAACATCCCATGGGTGGTCACAAGCCAAGGTAGATTAAGTCATGAATACTAATTCTCCCTGTGACAAAGAGCTTTCTGGCTTTTGCTGACCCGATCGTTTTCCCATCTATTTCCTTTCTGCTGCTGACGAGCTGCATGCATATACAGAGTGACTGGTTGTATTCCTGAAAAAAAACTACTATGGTTTCTTTGTGGACAAGACATTTAGGAGTACCTGGAAACCAGTATTTTAGTTTGGGGTCAGTTGTTCCAAATCACATCTGCTTTAAGTAGTAGTATCAGATCATGTTGTGCAAAATAGATATTTCAAAAATTGCACACTTGTGAAAATCCTTAAAGACCAAGTTCACTAATTTTTTTTCAATTCATCTAAAGTGATCTCAGTTCAGTACAAATTAATGCCTTATGAGGTGATTTTTATGCTGGGAACGGCTTTGGCACTCTTGTTTTGGGAGCTAGAAGTTACCAGACGATAGGCTTTGGAGTCTTATTTCCTGAAGTTTGGACAACGGCAACACAACTCTACTCTGTATTCTTTGAAACATTGATGTTTTATCTCCACAAATAACACAAGCCTGGAGGAGCTCTGCTGTGTGGTGGAGATGCTAATGCTCACAGTTAGCTTCTACTAGTCAAGACCCAGGGAGAACTACAAAGACCCAGACCTGATCCCAACACGAAAGTGACGAAATTGCAGTTCCACCCTCATCTTCTACAGGCTGGCACCAGAAGCAAGCTAATTCTCATTGACTCCCATGTTAAAAATGCCAACTTCACAGCAGAAATAAACATATTTACAGCCTGGCTCAAAATAAAATTTTAGGTTTATTAGATCTAATTTCAACTCTGCAGGAGGTGAGTTTATTGTAACTCTTCTGTTTAAGTGTAATTAAATGCTTGAAATTTTGAATAATTAGATTTGATTGATAGGTAGCATGAGTGTCAGAGCTAGCACTAGCGGCTAGCTCAGGGAAAGGCCTCAGTCTGGGCCTCACGTTAATAGCTGTTTGGCTATTTTCACTCTCTGAACTTTAGTTGCGCCCTTACGAGGAATGAGCAAAATATCAAACACTCCAGAAGTCCATGCGAGCTCACGATTGCTGATCGGTAGCTGCTCACGTGGTGTTAATCACTTCTCATAACCCCCTGTATACTACACGACGCTCAGCACAAAACTCGCCCCGATCTTGTGGATTCTCGCACGAGTGGAAAATCGGCTCAAAAAAGTGAAAAATTTGCACAGTGTCCGCCCAGCTGTAAATGAGGATTGGTTCAGGAGGAGGAAAAAAAGGCACTTCAGAGTTACCCTCCACCGGGAGAGCGGCTTTGCTCTGCAAAAAACCCACCTCAGACAAATATGCAACAGACTTCAGACATCACACAACATATGTGTCCACTAGAAGGGGTGGTGGGTTTGGGACTATCCACACTTCAGTTCCTGCAGCCACTACAAGAAGTGCCTGTCACCCCAGTCTGAACAGGGGGAGGAGCATTGAGGGTTGGAGGGTTGCAGTGACCCTGGAACGATTCAGTGGCCTTCCTGCAGTCCCGCCCAGGCTGGGATAGGAGACAGAGTTGAGTTGCCATAGCAATGGCACATTCCACATATTTTCTGATGGGGGAGTTTTCGTTGGAGCCTTGTAGGCTCAAGGGCACCAGATTCTGATTAGAAATTGTTTTGGGGCCAGACAGAGATAATTTCCTCTCTTTCTTAAAGTTCCTTGGTCCTCAACCTCTCGAAATCCCAATAATGGACATTAAGCTATCCCAATCCGTGCTGATTCGTCCACTCTATCCTTGATGGCATCCATCTTTTGTGCCAATGAATGAATCTCGGCCAAAGTTCCAAGCTTACGATTCATCTCAACAATTATGTGAGTCTGTGAATTCACAGCGCGGTGCAAACCATCTCTAAGCTCCGGGAGCAGGCCAATATTCCTCGACAGCTCGTTAATTTTCCGGTAAGCCAGGTAGCCTCCAAGGCCAATGAGCAAGAAACCTGACACCAACACCATGAATATCCACACGTCTTCAGAGTCCTCCACAGACAGCTGAGATAAACAAATCAAGTTTCACTGTTTCCAGGAGTCCATGATGTGTACAACTGGGTCTGTCCCGGAGGGGCATCCGGGAGCCCCTTCTCCCGTTCTCATCGTTGAAAAAATGTTATCAATCGCATTGAATGACCTACTGACGAGATCCATTTTAGTGATTTCAGTTTCCAGTTTCCAGAAAAAATGCAGAAGCAGCCATGCACCCAGCACACAGAGACAGACAAAGGGCCTTGAGTGTAAGATATGGCGGAGAGGAGGAAAAAGGTGTCTGCACCCTCCGAGAGCCGGAAGAAGAATGGAGTCAGACAAGAAGTCTGCTACATTTTCATCAGTAAGTAAAATTGCACATCTGTACTTTATTTCTCTGGTTGAAAAGGGGAAAATGCTGTTTATTCATTTGCATGTAACATAGCCCTGCTTGGTCAAAGATGGGTTAAAATATAAAGTGTTGATTGGACAGGCTAATGGGGGCTTCCTGGCTTCGCTGGGCCAATGCGATCAAAGATCTGCGAGGTCGCCGCTACATAAGGGAGGTTTGCTGAGATTTGGTAATGTTTTTGTCCCTTTGGCATCATCAATCCTGTGATCTGAGATCTGTGAATATGCCACTCCAGCCTCCTGGAGGCAGCCTAGCTACGCAAGTGCCCAGCTTCCCCTGTCTCCCAGCCGGGAACAGCTGCTAAGCCCAGCCGGCCGCCTGCTCCCGTCTCCCAGGGCATCCAAACTGCGGGGCTTCCTTGCAAGGTTGAAGTTGTAGTGGTTGCCTGTGGAGCTCTCTGAAACAGACCACAGAAACACTGCAGCTCTTTGAGTTGATGCTGCTTCACTTTAGAGTAGCTCAACCATGCTTTTCTCGCTAATTGCACCCAAAAACCTCCGTTAGCTTTGGGTTAACATGTAGCTAATCCTTCGCTGATCTTTGACCATGGCGAAGGAGTTGAACATGAGCTTGTGTATGCAGCCAGGGCACCCGGCTCTGATCGCGGTGGCTGTGCTTGTAACTTAACAATCAATATTAGCTCCTAGCTCTGTGTTAGCTTTGAGGGTTAGCTCAGTTAGCTCGTAGCTACATTGGTTCAGAGCTTTTAGGTGTCAATCATTTGCTCCCACCCTCACAGCCCCACTCTTACCTCCCCATCTTTTCCCATTTTTGGATTGTCTGGGTGTGACGAGACGTGTGACACGGCCAAGATGGCGGAAATAGCTCGCCCATTTGGCTTCATTTAGACTTTAAGAGAGACATGGGTGGTGCTAGGTCCAAGAGTATTATGTCTATGGTAGAGACGTTTTCTGCTGTGTTCTGGACAGCCTTGCCCGTGGCAAGTCAAGATGGGTGAGCTCATTTTACAAACAACTGGTATGTGAATGTTTCCCCATCTATTTTCTATTAGCGGCTAATGTAGGAAAAAGGGATCGAAGACTATTTTCACATTTAGCCTGTATGTGAAACTCAGAGTGACCGATCAAGTACATTTCAAGTAAAAAATAGGTCTTTAAAAAAGGACTCACTCTCTGCTGTGGACGAGGTTATACTTCCACTAGTTCTCACGGTTATTCCAGACTCTCCTTGGTCTCCCTTATACCCCCTGTCTCCTTTAGGTCCTACAAAGACCCAAACAAGACACAGCATCAATCAGCCTCTCAGATAAAAATATGTAAATCAAAGTTTAAAGTTTAAAGAATCTAAGAAACCTACCAGCTGGGCCAGGCAGACCAGCAGGGCCAATAGGACCTGAGGAGGTCATTTATAAAAATCATAGCTTCAAATGTAATGCAATGATGTACTTCTAATAGGAATATGATGCAAAATGAATATTTGAGGTTCCTAATAAAGAGTCAGACCTGATAATCCTGGAGGTCCCGCAGGGCCAGGTGGACCAGAGGGCCCAGGTGGTCCCGGGATACCAATGGAGGTGGAACCAGCTGAGAGGAGGAAATTCATGAGTTATCATTTCAAAGTTGTGTCAAAACACACATTTTACAACATTCACTCACCTGCATTGATGATTCTTCCTGGCTGGCCTGGATCACCTTGAACACACAAGCAGATGTCAGATCCAGAGCAGCAGAACACACCAATAAGAATGCTTCATGTAAAAAAAAAGCACATGTGTGTGGACAGCAGCTGTACCTTTGACCCCTGGTTGACCCGGATTCCCTGGAATTCCTAATAACAGACAGAAAGAACGTCATCAGTTTGAGAAGAACCAAAAAAGAGAAAGAAATCAGTGAAAAGTGAAATATGAGGGTCAATTATGAATGAACATTCACCTGGTGGTCCTTGAATCCCGGCTGTACCTGAGGAGAGGTGTCAATACGTTTAATCACGTATTTGATTTCATTGTTAGGGTCAAACAATACCATTGGCTAAAAGCTGGATTACCTGGAAGCCCAGCATCTCCAGGAGGCCCAGTAGGACCTCTGAGTCCTGGAGGTCCAGGAGGTCCTTGATCACCTGAGGTTCAAAAGTAACTTCAGTATAAATTATTTGAGAATAATACTTTGGGATTAAAATAATGTTAACAGTAAACTTGGTTTAGCACTAAAATAACACATCTTTGAATTATGTGTTCTTATTTTTAAAGTTAGACTTGTTAGAGTCATTTACCTCGAGATCCTTTTTCACCATCTTGCCCAGAAAGTCCTGATGATGAAAAACAAAAAAGCTACTGAAGGATGTTTGGTCATCGCCATCTTAATGCTTCCAATGAACTCATAAGATCCAGGAAATATTCTGTCACGATGATATTATTATCATTTAAAAACATTTATAATAAAGGGACTCACCCATTGATCCTTTAGAGCCTTTCTCTCCTGCTTGTCCTGGTAGACCTGGAAAACCAGATTCGCCTAAAACAAGTATTAATATTATAAATCTGGTCAACAAACACTTTGAACCCCAAATCCTCATGAGAACTGGATGGAACTAAAACAAACCTTTAAGGCCTTGAAATCCTGCAAGCCCCCTGTCGCCTGTAAAGATGGGTTCGTGTGAGTGACTCAAAACATCAAACTACTTTAGCAGGTCACCAAAGTCTGTGTACAACCCACCTTTAGGCCCAGGAAGTCCTGCTTCACCACGGAAACCCTGAGGACCTGGCTGACCTGGAAAACCAACACAAATATTAGTATTTTAGCTTGTTTATAAAATAAATAAATAAATAAATTAATTAATTAAAATGAACAGAAATCTTTAAAAAAAATTTAAAAGTAAATAAACAGACCAGGTGGCCCTGAAAGTCCAGGAAGTCCTTGTGCACCTAAAAAAATAATAATAATCAAACATTAATCACTGTATTTTATACACTTCTAATAGTTATGAAATAAAATGTATTTCAAAAGGCTAACTGAGAATGCTTTTAATTCCTTTAGGCCCTAAAATGAGTTTTTTTTTACCACAAGAACATTCTAAATTATGAAATGCATCTTTATTTTATGCTGCCGTGGTTTGGAAGCATCCCACTCTGTTAGACTGACTCCATTTGCTCTGCAACATTGGTGTTTTATCTCCACAAATAACACAAGCCTGGAGGAGTTCTGTGGTGTGGTGGGGTTGCTAATGCTAATGGCTAGCTTCTATTAGTCAACACGTTCTCTGCTGTTTCCTGGACGCTAAACCAACAACAGCCTTCCTCGTTGTCGTGACCCAAGATGGGGGAGACTATGAATGTTTTTTTTTTGTTTATTTAAAAAAGGTTTATCAGTGTTCCACACCTTTAAACATTATTAAAACAGTTTACATTTTTAAAACAAGTGGGGAACAAGTGGATACATGCTGTCATTTGATTCCACCTTCTGGACTCCACGCTCACTGATGCAACACTGCCATCTGGTGTTAATTTTAGGGTTTACACCTCCCATTAATAAATGTTTTAGTTTATTTATTCATTCATTGATCGGACCGTTAGGGTCACCTTTTGGCCCGGGAGCACCACCAAGTCCCAAGGGTCCAGGAGGTCCAGGTTCTCCTTGAGCGCCTGAAAAAAAAAAAAAAAAAGACAAGAGATTCCATATTTGTTTTCCGATCAAGGTTACTCTCTTCTCAGAAAACTACTTAAAGTCCGACTTTACCTCTCTCTCCTTTAAGTGCAGAACCTGAAGGTCCCGGGTCACCTCTAGGCCCGGGTGGACCCTCACGACCCCTGACACCTGGTGGACCCTCCAGCCCATGCTCACCTGATCAGTTAGCACAAACACCTTTTACACACGACCCATCAACGGACACATGACATCACAGAATCTGAACTGAAGAACTCCCGCTACCTTGACTTCCCTTTTGTCCTTTAGCACCCTCAGGACCCATCAAACCTGTTGTACATGAGGTCAAAGGTTAAAGTCAGGAAAGGGATGCTGGTGATGACGAATATATAAATCATTAAATGTGTCTGGTGACTTAAAGAAAGCGCCCACCTGGAATTCCAGGAATGCCAGGATCTCCTGCAATAAGACAAACATGAGATAATTTCATTGTGACGATTTCTTTTAATCTGACTGCAAACTTAGTTTTAAAACGGTGAATTATTGCGTATTCAAACCTCTAGATCCAGAGTCACCTGAGAAAAGGCAGAGAGATGAACAAATGAAACACTTTTCTTTCACAGTAACAATCAATCATGTGTTTGGTTTTCATAAAAATGCTGTTTTGATTTACCTTTGGGTCCAGGCAGTCCTCTCTCTCCCTGCACCGAGGATGTGAGGATGGCTGAAAGAGAAAACGGGATTTCTTAGTAAACCTAACGTGTGTGTGTGTGTGTGTGTGTGTGTGTGTGTGTGTGTGTGTGTGTGTGTGTGTGTGTGTGTGTGTGTGTGTGTGTGTGTGTGTGTGTGTGTGTGTGTGTGTTAATGCAGTACCTCTGAATTCCTGTGAGTGCATCTCAGATCTTAACAAACGCCTCATGGTCATCATAAGAACGGCATCATCGATGTATCTCTCGCCTACACTGGTCCCCAGGCCGGTTCCGACACCAAAACGGGTACCACCAGCACCGTCGCTCCAGCTGGTTCCAGCACCGCCAGCTCCACCACCCACACTGGTACCAGCACTGCCGCTCCAACTGGTTCCAGCACCGCCACCCACACTGGTACCAGCACCGCCACCCACACTGGTTCCAGCACCGCCAGCACTACCACCCACACTGGTACCAGCACTGCTGCTCCAACTGGTTCCAGCACCGCCACCCACACTGGTACCAGTACCACCAGCACTGCCGCTCCAACTGGTTCCAGCACCACCAGCTCCACCACCCACACTGGTACCAGTACCACCACCCACACTGGTACCAGTACCACCAGCACTGCCACTCACACTGGTACCAGTACCACCACCCACACTGGTACCCGTTCCTGAAGCCCCTCCAACACCTCCTACAAGAATTGTGCCATCATCGACCCTGTTCCCACCGGAGGAGCCACCGCCACCAACAGCAATGATTCGTGTGTTCGAGCCTGAGCCTCCACCTCCACCTCCCAGTCCCAGGATGAGTGTGTTGTCTGTTCCAGTACCACCAGCCCCCCCACCACCAACATAAGTGATATCATTAGTTGTTCCTGACAGACGGCTGGTGTGAGCAGCAGCGGCTGAGGACTCCAACGTCGCCACTCGGCTCTTCAGCTTCCTCACATCCTCAGCTGGAAAAAAAATTATTTTATTGGACAATTTCACACAAAACAAACTATAAATGTTGTCTTAAACCCTTGCTTTTTACTTAAACGTTAATCTTCATTGACATTCTCTTTTGTCCTGTTTCACTCGGGCCTGCACCTTCTTGTCCTGCATCATCTTGTTTTATAAATATTCATCAAAACAATTTTTGGCTGCAAACAAACCATAAAAATATCTACAAATACATACAAATATGTTTGTTTTAACAGGATTAAATAAATTACGCATGGCGTTTATAGAACGTACGGCATCGTGTCATTAGGCTCCCGTGAACAGAGAGGAAAATAAAACGATTTTTAGCATTTATCCATCTACCCATTTTCATTTTTTTAATCCACTTTCATCCGCTTATGCGGGGTTAGGTCGCGGGGGCAGCAGCCTAAGCAAAGAGATCCCGACTTGCCTCTCACCAGCCACTTGGGCCAGATCCTCTGGGGGAATAAGGCATTCCCTGGCCAGCTGGGAAACATTGTGCCTCCAGCATGTCCTTGGTCTTCCTTTAGGTCTCCTCCCAGTTGGACATGCCCGGAAAACTGCACCAAAGATGGGTCCAAGGGCATCCTAACCAGATACCTAAGTCACCTCATTCAGCTAAGACTGCCGGTATCTATCAGCTGTCTCTGGAGTCCCACAGGCATGGACGTAAAAAGCACGTATCAGCAGAGCCAATAGATGAGCTTGTGGATGGTTCTAATGGGAAACAGGCTTCAACACAATGCTCAACCAGTGACTATTTAATTTAGCATAATATTGTTTTGGATGATAAAAAGTGCAGGGGACAAAATTTTGTCCACCGGCAAGTGTAGGGCTTTCCGCTGTGAAAGGCTCGACCACCCGGCAACCAAAGCTCCTGAAAGCCACTGCAACGACGGAGACACGTCCGAAAACAAAAGGAGATTCGGGTTCAGGTTGGGGGGGGGGGGGGGGGGGGGGGGCACTGCTCCCAATGTATATTTTAGCATTTAATTTGGACATTTCTAACAAAATTTAAATAATATTTTCTTTCTAAAGTCAAACTGACTACTGGTTTTTTAACCTTCTTCAATGCTGTCTCTACCGTAGCTAAAAAACAGTAAGTTTAAATGTCAAAATAGTAGAATTAATCTTTTTTTTTCAAGACACTTCACTCAAAAATAATAATTTGAGATGTGGATGTGTGATGACACTGGTACCAAAGGGCCCGTGGGATCCTTTCTGTCAAATTCAAAACCCATTCTCCTGCTTTAGCTACACTTTGACTTTTTTAGAGTTTCTGTTTGCAACTTAACCATCGCTTATTTACTATCGGTGGAAAACTTTCCCATTGGGGAATATTTATAACATGATGTTTTTAATGCAACTAATGAAATAGACTCTTTGAGAAAACTCTGTTTTGAGTAGAATTTATGGTGTTCTAGAACATTTTGTTTTCGTGTGTGATTCTGAAAGAGACTTTTGTTTTATGGCTTGTTGCTCTCTTAATCCTATAAACTCTGGTATGCTTCGCTTTCTGCAAACTTTAAAGCTCTAATATTAGGGAACATTAATTCTTCACAGGAAAAACAGACCAAAAGGTACCAAAAGTAATGATCTGAAATGATTTTTATGTCCGTAGAGAAACCTATTTCACTAAAAAGTATCCTTAAAATAATAAATAATAGATTCACTGCTACATCTGTATTACAGATCTTCTTCCGTGCATTTACAAACACGCTTCATATCAACAAGTCTCGCTCTGCAGGGAGTAAAAAACTAGATTTATCTGATGTCATCAGGCAACAATTTGCCAGGCTGCTCCACAGACAATGAAAGCCAGACTTTATGGGAGTGAGAGAGCCTGCAGAGATCATATTTCCAGGGAAACGACTGCATGCACTGTCTCAAATCACAGCGAAGTAATTCTCAGTAGCTTGAAAAAGCTGAAATGCAGTTTGATGATTTAAGAAACAATAACTCCCAGTCTCCTGCTTCCAACCCGCAGGGACTGCTGAGGTGTTATCTTTGGGGAGAACTTTATATCCCTCCTGTCGCTGCAAATCTTTTAACGTCGTATTAATCGGCCTTACCCAGTGCAATGAGGCCAAACAGGAGCCCCAGCAGAAGCAGAGAGAGGAGGAGCAACCCCAGCAGCCACTTCCACCAGGAGCAGCACGAGTCGGAGCAGCAGCAGAATCCCCCGCCTCCACAGACGCCGCTGTCCCGGTGAATCTCTGAGGAACAGAGGGGAAAGTCAAACCCCTAAACTAAATACTAAAATATTGTCAATCATTCTCAAACGAATCTGAAACTTTTTATTTTATGGTTTGATCAGAAGTTCCAAAAAAAATCCTCAAAATATTCAGTTTTTAAAGAAAAACAGCAAATCTGGGTCTTTATTGGTGTTTTAGTGGAAAAAAGGGTGATTTGTTCATAAAAGCACAAAAAAAAGTACCTGCATAGGTCGCTTTGTCTTTCATCAGAACACCAGATGATCCATCTGACACAAAAACAGAAAAATGTCACCCTTCGTTGTTTAAATCAAAACAAAACAAAAGGCTTCACGGTCGCTCACAGTACGCGTTGCCGGTGTCTGTCTTCAGTGTGCCCGTGTCGATGTAGCTGGAAATAAGTTTCTCCTTCTTTAGGGAATCTCCTGACAGTGAGCCTGCAGTGGGAAACGACAATTCTCCATGCAGCAGGTACAGTCCACAACAGGTGGGTTTACCACAGAGGGACGTACAAACCTAACAACTCACCTCCTCCGACATGAACACCGCTGCTGGTGGTGAACTGCTTTCCGCTGTCTTTGGCCAGAATGAGCATCTCTCCATCTCTCCTCGCTGGAGCGTTCTCCTTTTCAGAAGCCGCGTACCTGTAGTCCCTCTTATAGATGTCATCAGTTTGGGATCTCGTCACTGATGATAGGAGATCCAGACAGGAGTTGTTTAAGTTTGACGATTGTTACAAGATTTGACTGTTTTTTTCCTCCAGAAAAGAGAAGAAACTTTCCATACTTGTAGAGACTCCAGAGCTGATGACACCTCCACCGTTGGACACGTTCTTCTGCACCCCGTATCCTGCAAATACAAACACAACGTTTATAATCAAACTGCTGTTTTACTACAGCTTTAAAAGTACTTGGTGACGTCCAGACGTGCTGCAGTACCTGCCAGGTGTGCGTTTATGTTGGTGCCACCTGTGGTGAGCACGCCCGATGAGGTGGGTGCCAGGTTGTTCTGGAAGCC